>NC_070595.1:17463924-17591939 GCF_027409825.1 Scomber japonicus
CTTTTCACAGTTGTCTTAGAAAAGCTTTTTTGTCTTTCTTTCTTTCTTTAATGGTTTTTTTCTGATAAATTGGCTTTTTAAACCAAAAGACTTGATTGTTGCTGTTATTATTGTAGAATCATAACTGCATAGTAAACTACAAGGGTGTTTCTTATTTTATTTGTGTACATCAGGACATTGATGTAAAACAAGGGTCTGTATAAAATAGTTTTAGGAGGGGATGGATGCTCTTAACTTTTTGGGAGAGAAAGAAATTATCTTTTTACTTTTTCTCATCCCAGATTATATTTGATGACATTTCCTTATTTAGATATTTATTTAAAAAAAGATCAAACAGTTACACCTACAATGTGGCTGGATACACTCATACTAGTTGTATGTATGATCAGTTCTTTGTTGGTTTGGCTCCGCAAATAAGATTTGTTAATGTAAAAAAATATAAAAGATGTCCAACCTTTTTTTTTAGTATCATCAAATCAATTTTATATTCATAGTGGGGTTACAATGTCTATCTGCACCCACGGAGCTTTGGCCTGAGCTCAGTACTGAATATTCTCTGTTTTTATTTTTGTCTTTAATATTTAATCACAAGATATAAGGAGAAGGGTGTACCTCTTTTTGTTTTATTTTTTTAAATTAAATTAAATATGAGATGCCCTCTCCCCACTAAAATAATTTGTGTACAGTCCCTTAAGTCAAGCGCTTTCAACTCACTTTTCTTTAACAATCTGTCGAAGCCTGATTTGATTTATTTGTATGGTTAACTTTTTTTCCACATCTGATTCTGTCAAGGTCCGTACTAAAAAAAAAAATGGCCGTGTCCTTTTTAAATCTTTTTTGGTAAAGTCTTGTGATGTGCACTATAAGATAAAACAAAACTGTTCTTACAAATACTTTGGTAGATATAAATTGATTTTTTCGGCCATATTTTGTGAATGAAGCTAACAGCTGATGTTCTCTTGTGGCTCCTTTGTGTATCTGTGCAGAGTGCAATGACAGAGGGTCTTTGTGTGAGTTTGCAATATTTTTCTTTCTTTTTTTTTTCTCCACGCATAAAGCACAAGTCAGTGCATGTGTGAATGAACATAATGTGATGTTATTTTTCCTCATCGCCATGCATACTGATGTTTGTATATAAATAAAAGACATTCCACCCAGAGGCTCGGTTCTTTACATGACGAAAAGACAAAATATATATATATATATGTATGTATATGTAGAGAGAGAGAGAGATTTTGGTTTTAAATGCTTTAATTTGAGACATCACTGAAGCCAGAGCAGTCCAGCATAATCAGGAGGGTTCGACCGTTCCCTCCAAATCTTTAAGTGCCAGATGCAGGTTCATCTGATTCATTCTATCATTTTATTTACAGAAAATACACAATATATTTACAATATATTTTCAAAAAAAGTGTCTATTTTATTTTAATGTCTAGTGATTATTTAAATTAGCCTATTTCTACATAACAATATTTCTGGACCAACAAAAATATTGAACGTTTTTTTCGGCTTTGCACTGAGGGCAGCTGTACAGTTTGTGTTTTGCTTACAGACAGCTCGTTTCATTCAATGAACGCAAAATAAAGAATTAAACTGGCGGCACACAGCACAAGAGTGAGTGGTTCCAAAAGGTTTTAGATTCTTGTATCTATTGGTTAATTTTTTCTTCTTTTTCTTTTTTTAAACACAGAAACAGTGGCCTTAATAAAATTAAAATAAAAAACACAGGAAAACATCTGTATCCCCAGCAACAGTAAAAGAGCTAACGATAGAAAGCCAGAGGGTTGCTTACATGGTGTGAACCACTAAGTCGTGTTTGAAGAGAAGCTAAATTATGATTCAGTTTAGGTGGAACTCAGATTTTTGTTGACCCCACACATAACTGTACAATCACTCATCTGTTTTTTTTTTGTTTTCTTTTTTTTTTTTTTAAACATGCCCAAACAGGCTCAACTAAACCTCCTACACACCCTGCAGGAATCCAATCATCTACGGCATCTGCAACGAGGCCGCTTTTGATTAGTCCGTCTCTCCAGACGCCACCCACTACTATAGTTATTTTTAATTTTCACCTCACAACATTCAGCTGTAAGCTTCTCTGCATCTTTTTTTTTTCAGCGGCTGTGCATCCCGAATATCAGAAAGCTGAAGAACACAGTGACTCCCACGAGGGAGATGGTCGCAGGGGCGGTGAAGAACTGCCTGTAGTTGATGCGGAAATACCAAACCACAGCCAGTATCACCACAAATACGGGCACCACCAGGCTGCTGGTGCTAATGGCCACACCTGCAGCCCTGAATCCTCCGGAGACGCCAGACCCGGCTGCTGCTCCTCCCCCAGACTGAGCCCCTTCCTCTGGGGCGGCCTCGTGCAGGGTCTGGGAGATGTGGCAGTGGATCACGCTGTTGTGTGTGATGTTTAGGGATAAGAGAGTTCTCTTCGGATCCTGCAGCAGCTGGCCTTGATAGATGAGTTTTATTTGATGCTCCCGGCCTGAGAAGTATTTACTGAAGAAGAAAAGACATTAAGAGAATTAATAAAATGAAAGATTAAAGTTCGATGTCTAAAAATCAATGTTTGAGGTGGTTTAACTGACCTCTTCAGTACTGCCACAGTATCCTGCGGCTTTACAACAGCTACCTCCTCTGTGTCATTTAAAAACTTAAGTCGAATGGACATGGAAGTGGTCGTACTGGTGATGGTGGTGGTGCTTGAGATGCTGCTGGACAACACTGGGATATGCTTTATAACCTTTTTATCTTCCTCCTCCAGTTCCTCATCGTCATCCTCCTCCTCCTCCTCATCAACCTCGTCATCCTCCTCATCAGAAGTGTGTAGTCTTCCAGCTTGTGGTTGTTTGCTCCGTATGTCCAGCAGCAGATCTGTCCGAACCCCCTCAGCTCCCTCCCCTGTCCCCTCACTTTCCCCTCTCTCAGTCCCGGGCTCGCCGTCGTCCGGCTTGATCTCCTGCGAAGGCGGAGGAGTCTGTTGTTCAGGCGTATCGGTGCTAGAAGAACCTCCGCTGTAACTGTCGTGGTCCCCAAGTCTGATGAGAGAGGCGTGAGCGCCCACGGTGAGGATGGTGCCCAGTATGTGGTCTCCTCGATCTGCCACGTGGGTCGAGAGCCAAGCCAAGACGAGGGCCAGGACCAAGAGCAACACGCCACCCGCTGCCATTACCTCCTCCTCCATCCCGTCCAACATGGTCAGTGCACACACTGCCATCTCTGTCCTCCAAACCTGGAGAGGAGGAACGAGACACGCCAAAAAAAGGATGAAATTCAAAGTCAAGACAAAGCAAAAGACAATGTTTAAGACCTTCAAAGCCTAATATGATTAAAGAAACACATTTGAATCTCTGGCTTTGCACAAAATCACCACAATAAACCTGCATTTTTTAAAATAACAAATTATGATATCTACTTCTCAACTGATTCATGATCATTTCAATTGCTCCAACATCACTTCTTTCAATTCTATCTTCTATATCTGGCTCGCTTTACACTCACAAGTTCACAACATGGTAGACTTGTGGGATATAACACTGCACACTGTGACAACCCGTACATTTATTAAATATTAGATTTTGTGGTGTCTGCCCCTTTATTCCCTCTAGTTGCATTAGGCCATTATGAACAATATGGTAATAAGTGAGCAGGAATACTTTATGACAACATAGGACTTTTTGCATTAGTGAGACAATTAGTTAGACAGATAGCTGGAATATTAAAAGCATGCATTCATATCTGGTTATTTTATTAAAAAACACTGAGCTCAGTTGAATTTCCTGAAAATGTACTGAAGCATCATATTATTAGGGATGAAAATGATTGCTTTCTTTGTCCAAAAAAACCCTCAAAGATATTTTATCGCCCAAGACAAAGAAAACATATCCTCACAATTGAAAAGGTGATCTTAAGCAGTGTTTAGTATTTTCACTTAGAGAAGATTAAGGGGTTGATAATATAACAATAACTTTATTTGAAGAGCACCTTTCATACCAAAATAAAAGCATCTCAGAGTGCTTTATAAGAAAAAAAAATACATACAGCATAAAACAATGAAACAGAAAAGAGGAACGAAATAAAAACAATAATGTAACATAAGAGTAAAATAATAATAGTACAACGTAAAAGACAATAAAAACTACATTAAATCAGCCACATACTTTTACACTGTTTGATTGCATTTACCATAAGAGATAATTGTGTCCACATTGTCCCCACCCTTTCCCTTCCACTTTATGATGACAGTAGCAAAAATAAAAGAGGATGTTAACTTTTTGGGTTCTTGTTTTCTATTAGTTTCGAGATGCAATGCAGTGTCACTTAACTACTAACTAACTAAAGCAGCAAACTTAAGAAATAAACTCTGAACTTACAGCAAGTGAAATCCCCTTGAACAAATCAGGACAAGACTGCTTTGCATAACACTTTACATCACCCTCTGCTTTCTTCACAGTTGCTTGATTTGTTATGTAAGAATCTAATTATAAAGCAGTGTTGTCAAGTTAAATGTGTAGCTATGGTTACATGTAGATGCTTTAAATATTAAAAGGTGATGTTTTTTTGTGAGAAAAGGTCATTATTTTAGGATGAAAGTTGCAGCAGCAGCAGGGGCTGGTCAACAGCTGTTTGTTGTAGCAGTGAAGCTATGCTCAAGCTATTCATTATTTTCTCATCATATTCAGCTTTAACACTCGACATTTAATCATTTGCACCAACGTGACACTCGTTATACAAGCTACCATGATGCACTGCTTTACTTGTTACAGAGTTAATGCAGAGTTAGCGAGCTCAGTTAGCTTTGCGAGCTAGCCTGCCGTGCTAGCTACAGAAGAAGAAAAAAAACGACCTTCGGGTGTTTACGACTCTCATCGCTCGGTTGTTTTTGTCTGTGTGTGTTTGATAAATTAATATGAGGCCAGCCTGTAGCTGTCTGTTAAAGGTGTGGTCGTCTGTGTATGATGGACATTAGTTTTAGTCTTACCTGCCAGCTGTAAAAAAAATCAGAGCATGTTTTGAACGCGAGCCTCGATGCTAAGTTAGCGGCTGCTCCTTGAACGCCACATACCGTAATAAACACAGAGAGGAGGCGAGACGACGTGACGTCACCGCCGGGCTGTAGGAGGGGGGCGGGAGGGGGGTTGTTTTGGAAATGGGTCACGCCTGTTGATCCTCCAGTCCTCATCATCATTACACCATAAGTACTGTAATAATAGAGTAGTAATTGGGCTATATATATATGTGTATGTGTGTGTGTGTGTGTGTGTGTGTGTGTGTGTGTGTGTGTGTGTGTGTGTGTGTGTGTGTGTGTGCTTTATGTGTGCTTTATGTGTGCTTTATGTGTGTGGTGTGTGTGTGCATTTACTAGCAGCAGTGGTGAGAGAAGTATTCAGTTCCAAAGTACCAAACATGTTAAATACTCCATACAAGTAGAAATCCTGCGCGAAAAATCCTACTTGCTCAATGTAGAGAAAGTATTGAAGTGAAAGTACATGAGTCTGAGCTTGATGTAGTTAAAGTATTGCAGTAAAAGTACACAAGTATTTTGAGCTTGATGTAGTTAAAGTATTGCAGTAAAAGTACATAAGTATGAGCTTGATGTAGTTGAAGTATTTTGGTAAAAGTACATAAGTATTTTGAGCTTTATGTAGTTAAAGTATTGCAGTACAAGTACATAAGTATTTTGAGCTTGATGGAGCAGTATTACAGTAAAAGTACACAAGTATTATGAGCTTGATGTAGTTAAAGTATTATAGTAAAAGTAGTGGTTTGGTCCTTCTGAAAGAAAATGTATTTAAAACTGTAAAGCTTCCTTAGTGTCTCATGTCATTTTAACCATATATCCATTTCACACTGTATTTGGTCCCAATGCTATTTGGTCCTCAAAAATCATTATGTTGCTACTGAAATTGGGAAATTGGCTTCTTGGCTGACTGGTTTTAATACTGTGCTCCACACAAGTGGAACAATCTCAGAGGCATGTAAAATTAGACCAGCTAATCCCCTTCTAAGTAAGTCAAAATGTATTTGTAATGCACATTTAAAACACCCACAGTTAACCAAAGTGCTGAACAGACATAAAATACCAACATAAATAAATAAAAGTTAAATAACACATAGAAATAAAAGAAAACAAGAAATGTCATAATAATAGAAGGATTGGGTCTGCGTGGGTCTTCAGCAGTGAGTTAAAAGTTTCTGAGCAGTTCTGATATGAATAGATAAGCTGCTCCAGAGATTTGGGGCATATTTGGCAAAGGCTTGGACGCCTCAGTTTTTGTGCCTGGGTCTCCAAACATCAAATAACATCTGGTTGGTTGACCTCAGTGCTCTAACTGGAGTATGATGATGCAGCAGCTCTGCCAGATAATGTGGCGCCAGCCTGTTTAAAACCTTAAAAGCTGGCAATAAATTCTTAATATCAATCCTGTAATTGACAGGAAGCCAGTGGGGAGAGAGGTCAGTCCTAGTGTTATATGATCACACTTTCTTTTACCATTTAGAAGATGAGATGCTGCATTTTGTTCTAACTGCAGGCAATTTAAATCTCTTTTCATACAGAGCAGTGTGAATGCATTTGCTTTTGAATTGATGTCCTTATGTTGATTTCTTTGATCTGTTGATACTGTAATTTCTGTGCACTTGCATGATTTATTGTTGCTGCATACTGTAACTTTTAGGTGCTTTTGTATGTACTGTAATCAGGCCTTTCTTGTTAAAGAGAACTTGATCTCAGTGGTCTTCCTTCTTTATATAAAGGTTACATATTGTGCAACTTTTAATCATATGAAAAGTGAACAATTCAAAAGCATGTCAGATGTAAGATATGGTATTTAATTTAGAGTTATTCAAACAGACACTTCATTGCTGAAATTATCAATAGCATTAACATCATTAATAATGCAGCAAGAGGTAATGTTGTTTTTATTTGCATTTTCTTCTATTAACTCCAGAAACTCCTGATTCATTTCATTTAACATCGTCCACACAACAGCGTTTCTTTAAAAGTGATTTGTCAGCTAAGCTGACAAATACAAGTTATTTAAAAAAAGAAGGCACAACAACAACATCTAAAGTAGACTGTCGATAATGTTTTCAGAGGCACCATCCTGTTGCTGATGTATATAATATAAAAATCAATTCACTGGAGCGTCCCATCATTACAGAGTAGCAGGTAATCCTTCACAGAGCTGGGAATATCCAGTTTACTGACCGCTGAGTAGCACAGGGCTCCCAAGTGCTGCCGTAGAGCACAGCGACAGAGATGCTGCAGAGAGCGAGGCTGACCGCTCTGCTGACGCACCAGGTCAAAGAAAAATGGATGATCCTGAGGAAGGAGGGAAGGAAAAGAAAAACACACAAACACTATGAGCATGAGACAGAACAGTGAACATGACAAGATGAGAAGAGATTTTGTGACACTGCAGAGAGCTTGCCTCGTATATCTCGTTAGGCAGAGAGTCCATCCATTCACAGTGAGGGACAGATGTGTACGAGTTCAGCATCACCTCCAAAGTGGAAGGGGAGAGGACACACTGCTTCAGCATCTTTAGAGAGGAAAGAAATATGAAAATGTCCAATTCAAACTATCTAATTTTCTTAACAAAGGTAACTGAGGACAGAGTTATGAAGAGAATGAAAGAAAAAAAGAAAAGAGTCTGTATTATCTTGACTATTTGACTTAAAAAAAACAACATATTCACATTTGTGTATGTGTATTGTTAGACTGTTTACTTAACATTTCCTGAAACAGCTATCTCCACTATTTTTACATTTGCCTTCATTATTACTGCATTGAAATATTGGCCAGCTGTTGTATAACCTTTGACTGTTTACCATGTTTATTGACTTGATATTTTGTGGAATATCAGACTATTTACTTCATTTCTGATTCTTTAGCCATCGGCTATATAAATAGATGCTGTGAGACATTAAACTTTCTGTTTTTTAAAGGTTATGAAGGTAGTTTTAGTTTGAATATGAAACTTGGACTGGTTATGAACTGATCTGCCTCTTTGAACCTATCTTGTTGCCTATGCTTTTCATCAGTTATTGATGTGGTTAATGATTGGTTAGTGCAGTCTGGTTTAAAGATTTGATTGTTTCATGTTGTGAATTTGATGCCTGACAGAGGTCCATAACCAAAATGTTGCATTTCTAATAAACTCAGTAGATAATTTTAGCTGTTTCTTTCACATTATTTCATTTTCTTATGCATCCGTTTGCCAGGCATCTGTACCACCACAGACTCTCAGTGTAGTTATTTTATCTAACCTTTGGTGAAACAGGCTTGGCTCCGTGGTTCAGGAGGGATCGTGCTATTGCTTCAGGTTGCTGGTCCGGGTAATCTTCAACCACCTTAAAGCAGAGCAGTGTTAAGTGTTTATTTCACTGCCTTAGCTGTGACTTTATCTCTGCTGGATCAATGACTTTAAAACATTGAACTTCACTTTTTTGCTGGTTTGATATCCACCTAGCCCTTATTATCTGCTACCTGCAACAGACAGTCCATTGGTGTGTATCCTGCACAGTTTGAAACGTCCGCCTTGGCTCCATACTGCAAGAGGACATCTACAATCCTGTGGCTGCAGTTTGAGCAGGCGTTGTGCAAGGGGGTGTGCTGCTTCCTGCCTGCAGTTCGGGGGTTGGCTCCTGCATCCAGTAACTTCTGAATCACACGGAGATAGCGGCCGGCCTCAGATGGCCTCTCTGCCCCGGAGCATGCAGCGTTCAGAGGGGTCTCTCCCTCTTGGTTTGTGGCTAAAACATCTGCTCCGTGAGAGAGGAAGAGCTCCACATGCTCCTCCAAACCTCGCCGAGAGGCCACGTGCAGTGGTGTGAGCCTCGACTCATTGGTCCTCACATTGACCTCTGCACCACCTTCTAAAAGCATCTCAGCACACCTGGAAGACAATTCACATATTTTGATTATACCATGCACCAACATCAGCTATCTGCACTCCAAAAACATCGAATTTATACTGAGTCAGGAGACATAACTGAATGTTCTTACACTTTAGGCAGAGCATTTGTATCATTTTAAGTTTGAATTTAATACCATTTTTATTACTACAGTAAAGGAGGTTACTTATTTACAAAAAGATTAGGCTGAAACAAAATTTCAGTTACCCCTATGGTGAAATTGGGCCTAATAGAGAACAGAATACTGACATTAATGTAGTAGAAATGGCTTCTTCACCACTCACTGGAATGACTGAGCAGAGGTGCAGAGGTGAAGAGGAGTGCTGCCTTCTTCGGCCAACACGTCAGGATCTGCTCCATGAGAGAGCAGCAGCTGGACGCAAATAGGATGAGCGCCTATACAGGCATCATGCAGGGCGGTGCTGCCTCCAGGGTTGGCGTTCACCTCGGCCTCACGGAAAAGCAGCTCCTCCACACATCCTGAGTGTCCTCTGCTGGCAGCCAGACGTAAGGCTGAAGTCTGTTTTACCTTTGAGCTCAGCGTCCACATGCCTGACAGAAGAACAAAAAGGTTGGCATGCAGGGAAGTAAAGGCAAAAGCATTGACATACCTCTCATACTCAACTCAACAAGCACTCATACCCATCTCTGGAGCCCACACCATCTCCTCATGCACCGTCTCCATCAGGGCGTTGACCATCCCGGGGTCCTTCAGCACCGCATACACTCCTTTCATGTCCCCACACATGAACGTATTGTGGACGGCCACGTCTCTGCACCGGATCTGAGGTGGAGGGGCCCTGACCTCCTGGAGTCGCTGCTGCCTGGGTGGAGGCCTGGGGGCCCTGGGTACAGGAGGCCTACTCATGGATCTCCTATGGGCCAATGACCGCCTTGCATCCTCCCAATCCTGGAACTCCCGCTCCAGTCTCAGTGAGCGCAGTGAGGTAGAAGTGAACGGAAATGTTTCCTTTGACATGGCACCTTAAAGCGAGCCAAGAAGAAAGTAAACCTTTAGCAAATTGTACAAAGATGACAAATGAGTAGATAGAGAAGTACATTTTATGGTATTTTCCTTTTCCCTTTGGAACTCAAAAGTAAAGACATAGACAAACATAAAGCAGCAGCAGGGTCTTTCCTCTGAAGAAATGGGAAGTACTGTTTAGAGAAATGTCTTGCTGTAGCGTTCACTCACCCTTCACTGGAATTGAATATATGAATTGCAGTGAGTCACAGGAGTCCAAGCAGAGGTCAAGAGAAACAAATCATAACCAAAATCAGTCCTGTTTCTCTTTGATGTAAAATCTGACAAACAGACCTCAAAATCGTATGCCCTCTCTGTGTGAACACAGTCACAAGGTTGTTGCCCAAAACAAGTACAGCAATAGATATTAATAGATCAGAATGCAAGCTGACACTTGTATTCTACACAATGACCACTAGATGGCAGTAGGCTATTTATGTCACACTTATCTGTCCAAAAAAGGCCATGTAAACCAAAGAGCCAAGAGATGTCAAGATAGACTTCTTCTCTTTTTGAATTTATAGATGAACTGAAGAAATGATGAAACGTCATGTTTTATTAGAGGTAAAATACGGTAAAAATAGTGTGACCTGTGATTATGTCTGTGTATATACAATACATACAAAATGTTAAAATATGGTTTTAAGTCAGATGTTGAAAGCTGAAGGTCAGAATGAGTAAAAAAAGGCATTATGGGAGCATCTTAAATTTCATGTGGAGTTAAAATGTTCAGTTAAAATGCGTTATTATACAGAATTAGACTAAAGGTGGATCAAGTTATGTAGACAAAGGCAGTTTGATTTAAGAGTAAAGTGGGTGGGATTGTTATAGGGAAACAATATACTCCAGATTGATCTAGGCCAATATTTAGAAAACAATCCTCACAATGCAGATAGGGTGGATTAGGATAATGTGGGACACATTTTGCAATTTTGATTTGTTCGCCATATTTACATATGAATCCAATGCATTATTCCAACGCCTAATATCATTATGAAATCAATTTCCTTGTTAAGTCAGAAGACACTTTTTTTAACTAGTAGCCTGTATGTTCGCATGTGTACTGTTAAACTATATAACTTACACAGTTTGCATATACTAGTTTTAGAATAAATGAATACAAGAAGTTGCCCCACATTAGTCAATGTCCAACATTACCCTAATCCCCCCTACATCAATATTTGAGATATTCCTTTATTCAGGATGCAAACCAGATTCAAGTCTTATGGATTGTAGCAACTAATCAACTTATTTTTTTCCAAACAGTCTGGAAATGCAAAGGCTAACAAGTCAGTGTAAAAACAATCTTACTGCAAGGTCTATTAGAAGCTGGTCTGGAGCTTTTTAACGTATCACACAATCTTCTTCCTCAGCAGATACCAGTTTACCCAGTCGCCAAGCAATTGTAGATGTTCAAATTAGCGTTTCCTCTTGCTCTTTACTGTCTTAAAGGCTAAAACAGAGTTGTCAGGTTGTTATTAGTATTTCAGAAACAAAACCCCCCAATAATTATCATTAATTTCAAATAAAAGCAAAAAAAAATGTAGCTTTAAAGTGCGCATAATCCACCTGTGGTTGCGGAGCCGGATATGATGAGGAGTTAAAAATCTTGCTTCGCGTCAACACTCTTTGTAAAAACATTATTACGTCATTACGTCGTGTTTGAACGTGGCGGCGCGGCTCTAAGCAGCAGCAGTAAAAAGTTTTCATGTAGCTGCCCTAGCTCGTCAATGTAAAGACAGCGAAATCAACAAAATATTATATATATATACGGCGTTATTGGATGGCATATGATGTCTTGCTAAATCTAGTTTACATAAAATACGCATTTCATCGCGATATCTCATGACAGCGAGCGATGGTAAGTGAGCCCAGCCCAGCCAAATAAACCCACTCTGAGCTAACTGAGCTAACATATGCTAATGAGGCGTTCACTGCACACATACAATAACACACAGATTTAGTAGTCATTTTATGTGTTTAATTAGACAGATTTGACGTGTTAAATGAGATCTGGACGTTTTATTCCTGCACGAACTGTGAAAATATTTAGTGAGTGTGTTGTTAATTTACAGACTTGCAAATTAAGTGGCCTCTTCAGTATTGGTGAGGACTTTGATGATGAGGTGAGTCCCAGCACACCTGCTTTCAATTGCCCCTTAACTGTCAGACAACTGTAACTCATTTTGTGACATAGTGATCTCCCCTCTGTTCTCTCACTCACACACACACACACACACACACACACACACACACACTGTTTGTATATATGTGTGTGTGTGTGTGTGTGTGTGTGTGTGTGTGTGTCTGTGTGTGTCTGTGTGTATGTTTTCCAGGACCTGCTCGGGACAGACTGGGCAGCCCGCTCAGCGTCTGGACCAGCCGATGTGGCAGCTGCTGTGTCATCCTGTACGCTGCGTGCCTCCTCTGTCGCTCGCACAGAGCCGGAGAAAAATTGCCCGCAGCAAACTGGAGAGAGATCAGCTGCCCCGTGTAATGGCACAGCATCGAAGAGCAGCACGCACACTGCTGCTGGACAAATTGTTTCTGTGGGTTTGAGACAGCTCTCCTCCTCCTCCTCCTCCTCTGCTCAGACTCACTCCTCCCATCCCACCACACTGAATATCTCTCAGCCTAATGTGGCATCACAGCAGAGTCATGCCAACATTGAGACAATACAGAAGTCCTGTGCGGCTCAGGATGATTTTGACGATTGGGATGTCGACCTGGCAGATCTGGATGAGTGTGACAGCTTGCTTCAACCTCCAGCTCCATCCCCACCCAGGCCTACAGTTGAGCATGTATCTTCAGCCAAAACGCTGCGGCCCCCAACTGGTGGAGGCATTCAAAGGCCTCCTGCAGGGGGTTTGAGAGGGCTCAGCACTGCACACCAGTCATTCAGCTCATCCAGTCACACGCCGCCTCCTCACCAGTCATTCAGCTCATCCAGTCACACGCCGCCTCCTCGGACCTTTTCTGCAGCTCATGTCCGATCTCTGAATCCCCGCCCGGCTCAACTGTCAACCCCTCCACAGAGTCCAGGCGTTTTCCCAGGCCTTACTGCAATGTCCCCATGCCCCAGCCCTCTCCCCAGGACACTAAACAGACCCCAGCAGCCACAGAG
This sequence comes from Scomber japonicus, assembly GCF_027409825.1. Classification (NCBI taxonomy): domain Eukaryota; kingdom Metazoa; phylum Chordata; class Actinopteri; order Scombriformes; family Scombridae; genus Scomber; species Scomber japonicus. The sequence goes on from NC_070595.1 coordinate 17,477,001, forward strand.
ACAGTGGGCAACTCCAGGACCCTCAAATCAGACCCGCACCCTCTTTGAGACTGTTTCTCCAAGGCCCCAGAGCTCCCCTACTCTGAGCCCACACCCCCTTGCCACACCGGTCCTCACCAATCGTCTAGTCCAGCTGGTATCTGCATCTAGTAAGCTTCCCAAGAAGAGGCCTCGCTCTGAGCCTCTTCGGCCCAGGACCAGACGCTTCCCCGGCCCCGCTGGACTCCTGCCAGAGCAGGTTAGTATCATCCAGCTGTGGTTCACTCCCACTGCCATGCATCTGAAATTACCTACATATGAATACTGGATCCATCTGGTTGCATTGCGCTGATGCCACTATATGACACTTCACACTTGAAAAGAAAGTGCTGTAAAGCTTAGAGCAGCAAAATCACACACAGTCTCACCTACAAAGAGAGTTTTCACTGCTGCCCTGTGTTTTTTTTTTATCATCTAAACTCTAATGGAATACATTTTAAAGCAATCTATAGGTTATGTGTTTTGTTTTTCCATCACAGTGCCAAATGTTGATTTAATTCTTCTCTTTCAGCCGCAGGGTCAAAGCCTGGATGACATCGTCGTGTCTGTTCCTCAGACTCCCGCTCACGGCGCTGTGGCCCGGTTGCCAAGCCAGGTAATAAAAATACTCTCGAGACAGTGATCTGCAAAAAAACTCATGAATTTTATTATCTTATAAAAAAGCAATAAGCAGACCTCCTGATGTAATTACCATTTCAAATTACAATCAAGGTGGAGCACCATGTCACAAAAGCTCAATACAACTTCCAATTAGGGCTGTAACTAATGAATATTTTCATTATTTAATAGACTGATTAGCTTCTTGATTAATATATTTATTATTTTGTCTATGACATGTTTGACAATGGTGAGAAATGCTCAGCAACCTAAAACATATTTTTCTTTTCTTTTTTGTTTCTTTTTTATCACAACCAACAGTCCACAGGCTAAAGACATTCAGTTTAATACCATAGACAGCTACAGAAAACAGAAAATATTCACATCTGAGAATTTGTCATTTCTCTTCTCAATGAGTCAAAACAACTCGATTATTAAAATATTTGACAGTAAATTTTCTGTTGATCCACTAAAAGACTAATTGTTGCAGCCTGTGTCCAAAATTTGGGGGGATAACACCCACACAGAGAGGATGAAATGGACTTTAAGTTTTACTTTACTCAAGCCGACTACAACTATAAGTGCAAAACAATCGGGCAGTAAGCGAGACGAGCAATTTATCAAACAAGCAGAACATAAACTGAAATACGATGTCTTCGACCTTCAGCAGTCACATCCTGCTCCCCTCTCATCCACAGCCGCTGTGTTTTACTGCTGTACAGAGCTTGTTAAACTAATGGTGAACTGTAATGAACAAGCTCAAAAACAGATGCTTACCGTATATGTGACCATTGAGTCTAATTAGCTAAGTAGTATCTTTATAATAAGTTGAATTGTTGTAGACTTGAGGCTGCCACTCCTCTCCACCAGCAGCACCTGTAGTATAGAGTCTGACCAGCAGAGGGACCAGGACTCAGGAGAGGATGAGTGATGCCACAGAGCTGCAAACCAGTTTATTATTAAAGACCTGCTGCAGCCATTCTACACAGTGGAGTCTGAGTGTCGGGCAGTATGAGAGATTATTCTAAGGGTCTTCTAAATAAGGAGATATGGTTTGCTTTTAATTAGTTAACATATTAAAATGATAAACAGTTTTTACAAACAAGTTAAAATAAATATATATTTTAATGAAGCGATCATTAATTAGTTATGGTATCACCCACAACAAACGCTTTAAACCTCAGTAAATTAGTTTTTAATTATCAGTGTTGTTATCAGTCCTGTTATTCCATATCAGTGCATCTCTTAAGAAATAGTGAAGGCTACATTTTCCATGCTGGTGCATTTCAGTCTTTGACATTTATCACAATTACAGCGAGCCGGGCCTTCCGAGCTCTGCTGGTGTCAGAAAGGTCAGGGTAAATTAACATGGACATGACTTTAGGGGCACAAGGAACAATTTTACAGTAGTTTAAAGCTATTCCACTGCAAATGTGTGCAAATACAGAGAAACAGGGAGTGCGCACACACAGGACATCACTGCTGGGGAAAGGCCTAATTTTAAGGATCTTGGGGTTTGTAATTATAATTGCGCTGTGTTCATATTTCTGTAAAGTGTGTGTGTGGAGAAGTATGAGCTCAAGCGCTGTATAGTAATGCATTGATAGTGTTGCTTATTTTAATTAAAATGTTAAATTCAGTGTTATCTATTGACAAATGTCTGTCTATTATGACTAGAGAGAATTTAAAGATGAGTTTGCATACTAAATACTTGAGCTAATTATTATTATTATTAGTCAAATAATGCATAATGCGGCTTTATGGTTGTTAAAAAATACAGTTAAATAGTTTACCTGCTGTTGGCAGATGAGCCACGAGTTAATTTTGGACCCTGGTTGCATCTCTACTTTCAGTCACTGCTCCCGTGTTCAACAGCAGACACTGAAGTGGTCAAAGCTACAATGTGAAAAAAAGACTTTTAACACAAGCACAGTGTCAGTCTGAGCCGTGTTACAAGATTCAAAGCAGAAAAAAATGTCACGATAGAAATGTTCGGTGTTCGCAGAGCATCTTGATCTGACTTTATTGCTCTTGACTTTAAGGGTTCCAGCTCCCAGACCGATGAAGAGGACTTCAGCGGCGGCGCCTGGGCAGCGATGAAGGCAGAGATGGGATTGGACGAGAGGAACCCGTCGTGTTTCCTGCAGTCATACAGCGTGGTCATGGTGCTTCGAAAGGTTAAATCTCATTATCATTATTATTTCTACTGTTTCCCCATATCAGCCTTTAATCCAGCATTGCAATGAGCGACTTGTTATTTAGGTCAAGCTTTTTTTTTTTTTTTTTCCTCCAATAATTTATCCTCCATCAGAACGGACTCGGTGTCGCTGCCGGAGGTCTATCGGCATAATCAGGACAAATGATGGAGCTGTACCGGAGGTGTTTGTAATTATAAACTGTGCGATCACTCATCAATCACTCTAATAGAGACTCTGCTGTTGTTCCGCTCTCTCCGCGTGCCGCTGCAGGAGGCTTTCCGTGGACTAACTTGATTGGCATTTGTTTGCCAGCGTTTAAAACATGTTGGCGTTCCCGACCGTCGCGGCTCCACTTACACGCACAGAGTCGCTGGCAGGACTCTGGTTAAGCTCATTCAGGTTAAGCTGTTTACATGAACCTCAGCTTCCTAAAATCCCTGTTTGCAAGAAGAAGAAAAAAAACAAATTAACACAAACAACCCTCCCCTCCACTGTGGAGCAAATAATAACATGTTACAGCCAATGCATCAGAGAAAAATGATGAGGTTGGTAGTAAATCCTGATTACTGCTGTTGTTTTTTATAGGAACCCTAACCCTAACCCTCGAGGTAAGATAGATAAGTAGATAGTAAATGTAGAGTTGTGGATCAAATTTTCAATAAATATCACCAGTTTTTAACATTCTAGTTTTCATTTAGGGGAGCAATAACTTGTCAGATTGACCAAAGACATCTTAAAGTTAAATATCTGAATATCAGAGCTGCAATTAGTAGTCAATCGCCAGAAATTTTAGATAACCGATTAATAACAATAATAATAAAACCGAATAATTTTGAGGATTCTTTTAAAGAAAAAATGTCAAATTGTCTTGTTTAAGCTGCTTAAATGTAAATATTTTCTGGTTTCTTATTTAAACAGAACATATTTGGCTTGTGGTCTGTTGATCAGGACAAAACGAAGCATTTCAGGTTGCTTTTTGGGCTTTCTGGAATCAGGGATTTACATTTTCTAACCTTAACCCATTTTCTGACATTTTATAGATCAAACAACAATTAATCAATAATAAAAATAAGAAAGAATAGTTTGTTTCAGCTATTAATCTGTCGCAGTATGCGTCACTCTAACACAGTGTAATTCTCCATCCTATCACCAGATGGCACCGAAGTAAAGAATTTTCAAATTCTGCAAATAGCGGCTTTAAAATGATCATCACACTTTGAGTTAAAGACTGAAGAAACCAAACTGATTAGTTGTTGGTGGATGAATTTCATGGTCAGCACAAAAACAACAAAAACATTTGTCATTTCAAAATTGTGGTTTCAAAGTAATGAGTGTGAGTCTCATACCACTCGACCCATCAGTCAAGTATTTTTTGGTGCACATTTAAGACAGTATGATCGAGGAGCTCTCATGGTCGCAGTGATTTACAATATCTGAAAATACTATCTTTATAAAGCCATTTATACTGCTCTGTTTTATTCTGCCGTTTGCTTGCTGACTCGTCACTCCTCGGGGCCGGTCGGGGCCACAAGTGATCAACAACTACTTCACTTCTTTGCTTCAGTCCTGCATTTCTGGCAGTCAGCCAGTCTAAAATCAAGGCTTTCCTCGTCTATTGCATGTGACATTTTGGCCTCTAAAAAGAATTGACATCCACAGAAAAGTTTGATCTCCTTTTGAACCAGAAAATCTGCAGATTAAGTCCATACGTGATATGTTTGGATCCACTAAAGTTAGGCACGATATGAGAGGACTTAATCCCTGTGTTTTGTTATCTTTGTCGCCATCTTGACTCTAAGGGATACACATGTGGTGGAGATCTCTCTGCAGCTCTTCTAGTTTCAGTGTGCAAATATGTTCATGTATTTATAAATGGAAAAGACCATTGTGTTTTTTTTTTGTTTTTTTTTACAGTATTATGAATATAACATTAATATGATTAAAGTTTAAATGCTATAGTAATTTGAGTGGAAATCTGAAATAATTCTGCTTTTTACACTTATTATTTGATCCACCAGAGAAGAAGAAAGTAACGAGTCTTGTTTTCTGTCATCCACTCAGGCTGCACTCAAACAGCTGGCAAAAAACAAAGTGCCCAACATGGCGGTGCTGCTGAAGAGCATCATCCACACACATGCTGACGCCAAGGCTGTGTTCAAAGACCCAACAGGTACTGACATGCACGCACAGGTTCAGTGTATCAGTGTAGAGATGTGCAACAGCAGTGTATATGAGATGGAATAGAAGTACTGGATCTTTAAGTAGTTTAAATGCACTCAAGCATCCAAATAAACAACAACTACAAAGTGGAGAGGATAATGAAGCGTGTGTGTGTGTGTGTGTGTGTGTGTGTGTGTGTGTGTGTGTGTGTGTGTGTGTGTGTGTGTGTGTGTGTGTGTGTGTGTGTGTGTGTGATGGCGAGTAAGGGAGAGAGAAAGGTGGGGGAGCTGTGAGCTGTTGGCTTCACATTTAACATTTGCTCGCTGTGAACTCGTCTGAATGAGCTCCACATGGTACGAGAGCAGAGTTCAGTCACAGTAACACGCTTCATTACACAAACACACACACACATATATATATAATTACACACACACACACACTGAATTCTCTTCATGTCACTCCTGCCCCTTCCTCTCTGTCCTTGATTCTGGCTCCTCGTGCTCCGTGTAAAGCCTTTTTACCCTTTTGTCTGATCTATCTCTAAATTCTGAGCCGGTTGCCATGGCCCCCAGAGAGCAGCACACACACACACACGAGGTGCACTGATTATCAACACTCAGGAATGGATGCTGTACTCAACGGCGGACTTAAGTGCTGATTAGAGATTCAATTGTGGTAGATTGGCATCAGCGGTAGGTGGGCATTAAGTGCAAGTGACACCGCGAGGGAGCATTCGTCATGTGTAATGTGCCTCCCACCTGCTAGCAGGTCTGCAGCGTCGGCTTTAGCAGGCAGCTGTTTGAAAAGCTGCTGACACTAATTGATCAGAGGGAAATTAATCAAAACTGTCTGGGTATTTGTTTATTTATAAAAATGGAAAATGACCAAATATTGACTGATCCCAGCTTCTCAAACATGAAGATTTGCTGCTTTTCTCTGTTTTCTGTCATTGTAATATGATTATATTCAGGTTCAGGACAGCTGTTCAAGCAAAATAAGCTATTGGAAGGTGTCATTTTTGGGAAAAGACTAAATGTTGTGTTAGAAGAGTTATTAAAATGAATCATCAGTGAAAATAAACATTAGTTGCAGACCTATGAAAATGATTGAAAGTGTGTTAAAGTACATTTTCACTCTCTGCAAGCCCAGGCTGTTTTCTTCACATTATCAGATATGGTTTTACTTGTCAAGGTCTTGAAGGATATGGCTGCTTATTTTCTACATTTTTCTCATTGTCAACACAGATCTCATGTGCAGAGCCAACCCAATAATGAATAGATCTACTTGCCTGATACAGCTTGTTGTAGTATAGTTCTGTGTATGGCCTCTTGACTTTGTACTACATTGTACAAGTCGCCAGAGAATCTCAGTAGAAAGTCAAGTGTCTGCCTTACACAGATCTACTCTCTGAAGACTGAAAACATGATCGATCGGAGCCGTTTCTAAACAAGCTAACGTAACCCTCAAAACACTTGATGGTAAAAGAACGTGTCACTCAACAACAGTGTGGCTCATTGACGTGTTTTTAATAGTTTCTGGACAACAATGGAGGTCTACGGCACAGAGGAATGAGAGGTATCAGACTTTGGATGAATAATACTTGTCAGTAGGATGAGTTCTTTAACTCTATATTCTCAGATGGGTCTGTGTTTAAAAATTGATGTCCAAAAAAGCACTGTTCAAACCCGCAGAGCTTTATTTAGACTAGTGGATGTTCTAAACTTTTCTAAACAAAAATACCTTGGCAGGCAGTTTTGTGGAAATGTGCACACAAAAAATGTTTCATTTGGTTTAAATTCTTGCAGTCATAAAAAAAAGTCTGAGATCTTTGGGTTAAATATTCCCTCCAGAATAAGTCTCAGAGATTTAATGAAGTGATTTGATGCAGTATTTATAAAAGATTTGGCTAAATTTAAAGACACATGAAGGCACCCTGTGGAGTTAAAAAGATGCCACAGGTTAAAATATACTAGAATTTTCCTTTTTTAAGTTGTCGAATTACTTCATTGAAATTGTTGTTAGAAATGTCCTCAGTTCAGCTGTAAAAGCACCTGCAGTCCATCTTTGAGGTTTATTTTGTGTGCTATCCCTCATTGTTCTGTACTTTTCTGACTGAAGGGGAGATTCAGGGAACGGTGCATCGCCGTCTCTTAGAGGACAGAGTGGGGGAGCTGAAGGTCGGAGCTGTGCTGCTTCTCAAACAAGTAAGACTTCCCAGTGTCGCTCATGAAATGGTGATGAAAGCAGTTTCAGTTTCTTTAGCTTAACCTAAAAGATACTGGTTATAAATCTGTTCATGGTGTTTGTCTGAGTCCTCTGTCTGTGTTTGCTCTGTGGACAGGTGGGTGTGTTTTCCCCCTCCCATCGCAACCATTACCTAAACGTGACGCCTAACAACCTGCTGAGGATCTACTCCCCCGATGGAGTCAGCCTGTCCTCCACTCAGCTGCCTCCTCTCGTCCTGGTGAGCAAGTTTAGATGAAAACAAGAATAGTACAATTTCATCCCAACAAATAAATAAATCTGTCATCCAGAAATGTTCTGTCAAACTTGTCATCTGTCCCCCTCCAAACATTTTTTTTTTTTTTTTCTAAATCCAGGAGTCGACGTTGTCTCCCGCTCGGTCACCAGCTTACCTCCGGGAGACGGTGTCTCAAATGCAGCTGGTGTTTGATGACGATGACAACGACGGACAAGGGGAGGGGAATTTCGCAGACCCCCAAGTCCCGAGAGACACTACAGCGAACTCAAGCAAAGGCCCCCAAGAGCCAGCACCTCAGGACTCGGGCTGGGATGCAGGTGGGGCCCCTTATCTGTTATTACACTGCTTGTGAGAGAGTCTCATCCTGATTCCACCAAGTGTCAGACGCAGTAAAGATGTGGGGTTGTTTTCTTAAATAGATCTACGACAGTGTCTGGTAATGTTTTCGGGATGCTAATCTGACTCCCCTCTGTCCCCTAACACCTAACAAACTGTCACAAAAGATTGCCTCTGTGAAAAAAGAGGCATCTGATGGCACCGTTTGTACCACAGCTGCAGCTAAGATTAAGCCATTCATTCATTTCTTTTCCATTATTCAGCCCATAAAACTAGATGCACGTTATAATTCAAGACAAGTTTCTCAGAGCCTGACGTCCAAATCGACTATGTTCTACGTTCAGAGTTTTTAGTCATGTTAGCTGCAAGACTCTATGTTGAAATGTCTCTTAAACACAATCACAATCACATCTCTCAACAACTATTGGCTGTAATGACATTTCAAACTGACATTCATGGCTGCCAAAGGATGAATCTTAATGACTTTGATCCCCTGAGAATATCCTCTAGTGCCAACCAGGAGCTTGAATTTTCTACTTGTATAACACTGAATGACAAGATACATCTGAAATGAATACTGTCATAACATGAAACTATGACAGTATACCATGAATAAGCATTTTAGGCTAATGAAAGTTTATGTAGGTGTTTAAGGCCTTAACATAAGGGGATAGCAAAATGTCAAACTATGAATCTGTGCTCTGGTGATATTAAAGCTGACTACAGCAGGTGCATCTGACCATGACATCATTTAACTACCATCCTATAGACTAATATAAAAAAAACTGTAAAACCCAAATCAAGATGAGTGAAAGTGTAGGATGAGGACAATGTATTGCATTTATAAAGTTGGGTCGGATATGCAAAAGTGGTCACATCATCATCCTTTTTTTATTAACTCCTGTGTAGATAATGTCATCCCCTGCCAAACAAACAGAAACATATGCAAATACTAAAACTCTGGGTTACTGCTGATATAAGCATAAACGTCTAATTGAAAAGAGAACGGGGGCATTTTAAAATGAATGACAGGAAAAACTAATTCAGAGAGGAAATACAGATAAAGCAAATAAACCAAGAAAAGAGGGACTACAGAGCTCAAGTGGAGCAGCTGCTGGAGGACGACGACACAAGGGAGGAGCGGCGTGGAATAAAGACAATCGCCTGAACTCACAGCGGACCGACTCTGCACAAACAGTAGAGTTTGCCAGTGACTTCAATTACTTTTTTTTTTGCCTGTTGTGAGACTGATAGACCACCCCAGCTCGAGCCCCCACACCGATACGAGCAACATCGGAGGAAGTGTGGCAGATAAATACGAGGAAATCCACCGGTCCTGATTGAATGGATGGGAATACACTATAGAAATGTTACGAGCGGTTAAGCCCCGTATCCACTAATCTCTTTCAAGCATCACTAGATGGACAAATAATTCCAAGGTCATGGAAAATGTCAAATAATCTCCCACTACCCAAAAAAGACAAATCCCTTTTTGAATTAAATGATTTTCAGACCGGTAGCTTTTAACCTCAGTAGTCATGAAATGTTGTGATGGATGATTTTTACAGTTAGATGCATGCAAAGCAAAGAGGGTTGCAGAGGATGCAACAGTAATACAAACACCTGGAAAAACCCCACATCAATGTCAATTTCTCATCCGCCTTTAATACTATCTTGATGACTAACAAACACAGCGATTGGGTTTACGATACACAACTTTGTGGTTCACTCTAGTCTGAGCGCTGATGACAGATGACTTTCCTCCATCGACAGTAAGGAGGCTGTATATACATCTTATGAGGGGCATGATTTACACCCACGCTACCCAGCTTCACTGTCAACAGATCTGTCTGGACAGTTCATGTAAGGCTGTCTTTACATAGTGACAGTCTTAACAAATATGACAAAAAGTTATTTTTATAAGACTTACCAACTGCAGCTTTAAAAAGGCCAAATTTTAATCACTGTACAACATTACCGATCGCGTGCACGTGGACTTTGGAGGCAGGGCAGGAGTGTAGCGGAGAGGGAGGGGAGGGGGAGGGGGAGGGGTCTGAAAGTTGTACTTCTTCAAATTTGATGCTAAGTCCTCTCTCTCCTCAAAGTTACCTACTGCAGCTTTAACCAACAATGAGGCCAGTAATAGAGCAGCGATGAACCACTTCTACAACTCATTGATTTTTAAACACAAAGCAGTAAAGAAATGATCATTGATTTCCAAAGAAACTCATCTCTGTCCCCTGTAATTAAGAACAAAGTATACAGTAATATCTGTACACAAATATTGATAGCAAACTGATAGGGAATGCTAACACCAATGCTAGATTTACAAAGGCTCAACAATGTCTCTAATTTTTAAGGAAACGTAGAAGTTTTCTTGTGGACAGAACTATGCTGAGACTGTTTTATGAGACATTTATTCAGGGTATTTTGACCTTTCCTATTCAGTGTTGTGGGGGCGGCATCATCTCTTTAAAACAAGAACAAACTGGACAGGGTTGTTATCTGGGCGGCAAAATAACAGGGCAGCTAATGCACAGTATTATTTATATGATAGACACATACGCCATGAATTTAGCACTTTTACTTTCAGGGTGAAGGTGTAACGTACCCAGGATGTGGACTCAGAGAGAATTCACACCCAGCTTTGATCATCATAAGCTCTGAATTGGCACTTTATTGAACTTCGTCTTTTATCAATTTCCCTTTTTTTTTTTTTGCAATGATTATATGCTGTCATGTATGGTTGTTTAAGTTTTCTGATGTTCTTTTGTGCTTTTTGTGCAAAGCGAACCCCTCCCCAAGGGGCAATAAAGGTTTAATTCATTCAAATTAGATTAAAGGACAAGTGGTTTCAGAACTACTCTTCAGAAATGGCCGTCATCTGAACATCCGTACATTTCTGTTAACTGCTGTCTGCTTAGATAATTGCGAAGGCTTTTTAAGTTGTTTTTTTGGGGGTTTTGTCAGTTTCATGGTGGTTCAATTGCAAAAATGACAACAAGCTCTCTGCACAAAACAACCTAAAACTAGAGTGAATTTGATGTGTGTGTGTGTGTTTGTTTTGCAGACGACGACCTGGATGAACTTCTGGGAGAGTTACCTGAAGACACCTACAGCTTTTGATGTGAACTTTCTGTACGGACTGCCTCCTCTTCTGACTGAGTTATTTCATGACTTATAAACTGTAAACAAGTTGTCTTTCGTTTTCCTTATGTCATCTTTTTTAAATCAACCTCTGGCCACTAAAAGAACTTGTAAAAATGTGTGTGTATATATACTGTAAAAGTGTTTTCTGATGAGTCAAAAGCATTTGATATCCAGTTAAAATAAACTACAGACTCATCTCGACGTCATTTGTTGTTGCTGTGCTGCGAGTGATGTGTTAAAAGTCGCAGTCACTCAAATCCAAAACATGCTCATTAATTAATTACAAAGCTGCAAAAATCAGCCCTGTTTGATTTCATGTCTCATATTCTCACCAAAGCTGTAATTAGTCTGAAATTGTGTGTGTATGTGTATAAAGGATCCAATCCTTTCACTTTTCTTTCATTCTTATCCATTGTTGCGCTTCGCTTCACTGACCTTGAAAGGGAAGACTAATCTACACGGCATTGATTTGTTAATTATGCAAAATGAAATTGAGGTGAGGCTCCTCGGTCTGCTTTGTTTTTCCCTGTTATTTTTTTGTCCTTGCCCTGCATTTTCAGCCCTGTCTGTTTCTCCTAGCATCACAGTGGAAAGTGGATAAACTGTGACCCCAGCTTGTTTACCAAGCATTTAGAGGTGTATCAGAGGTTTTTTCGGGGCAGGGGAAGGTAGTGAGTGAGTCTCTTGTGGTTTGCCTGGCCGAAAAGTGCCTACCCAGCCCTGTCTGCATCAGGGTGGAGTCTTACTGTGACTAACAGGCTCTTATGGAGGCTTTCCCAACAGGATCTGAGTCCCATATCCACACTTCTCCACTACCCTGCCTCACTGTAACAGATTCAGGTTAATCCGCTGCCTCTTTGTCATTTTGTGTACGATGCAGCTGCTCAAATTGCCTGGTTTATGTTCAAAATAGAGAGAGAGGATGGGGATGAAATGGGTTACGTTTGTAGTTGTCCCAAATGATTCTCGTTTCCTGCTCTTAGTTGTTTGGGCTGAAAAAAGGTACAGTTTACAGTACAGTCAGTAAGTATTTACACAGTGACACATTTGCTGTTGCTTCGGTTTCATGGAAATTAAGCAGCAAGTATGACACAAAACTGATGATTTCCAGCTTAAATGTGAGGGTGTTTTTAAACCATATAATCCTGTCATTTTTGCAGCTGTTTAAAAAGTGCATGAAGAGGGCTGTGATTCATACGCTGTTCACTCAACGTGGATCTTAAAGGGTCATATCAATTCAACAGAAAAACAGTTTGCTTTTCTTGTCCAGATTTCAAGATATTTGTCTCCCTTTTCCAAAATTCAGCAGTGTCCAAAAACAGCATTCAGTGCAGCTATATTGTACAGAAGATGAATGAGAAACAGCCACAGTAACGAGGACACAGCTTCTGAAGATGTTGCTATTGAATTTTTCTTCTTGCAGCACAAACTTTGTATTTGGTTGGTGGCAGGAATCTGAGATAGATATATGTAAAATTGTGGAAAATTAAAATAAAACTATCTGCATGGCTGGATTCCCATTACCGGTAAAAGCAAGAAAATATGACCAACTGATGGGCTGTACAGAGGAGAAAATGTGGCAGTGTCATTGTGCTGCTATTTCAAACCTAAAATGAAAGTTTTACTTCAAATCGACCACTCTTGCCTCGTAATGGACTGCAGTACAGAGCAAAATCAACTAAACATATTTTTCTCTCCCTAAGATGTCCAAAGATGAATCTGCAGAGTGGTTCTGACCTTTTTTGAGGGCTTGTAATGCCTTAAAACAACACCACCAGTTTCATGCAGTACCACAAGGGTGATTATATCTTATTTTAAGCTGTTGTTTCACACAGTATGGGAGTATTGAGTAATTCACAAGATAAAAAGATGAAAAAAGAACCTTGATTTTATGTAGCAGAAGTATGTTTTCCTGCTTCTCTGTCATGCTTTAACACTGTACGACCCTTCTGATTTGTGTTGCGGCCATTCTTGGGGTCCTAACCCACAGTTTGAGGACCACTGCATTAGATAAGGGATAATATAAGTTATGGTTTTGTCTGGTGAATAACTGGAAACTTTTACCTCTCCAGGCCTCTAAAAATCTGTCAAATGAACCAACTAAAGAAGAATAATCCCTCTTTAGTTGATCTGCTCACAATTTTCATCCACATTCGCGTCATTACCTGAAGGCATTGCTTAATTTTAAAGGGTCATATACCAGTAAATGATGGGTACCACTGCAGTATATTAGCACATCTACACAGTGTATGTTACATTAGACTTAATACCAGCAGGGGGTAGCATTCAACACCCTCCTTGGCTGTTCAGGTCCTAGTGGACATCATTAGTCAAATTTATGAGCTCATGAGAGCATACAGACATCCAGCACCCAGTTAAGAGTCCTGATGATAAAATTCTAATTGGAGGGGAACTTAATTTGACCAGAACACGGCTCTTTGAAACTGTCCATCTTTTGTGTGTGTGCAGAGAGGGTTGCTCCTTCCCTTATCAGCACATCTACCAATTAAGACCTTCACAAAAGGGGGGCTCGGTTCCAGCAAGTCTGCAGCTATTGCTCACAGACTGAAATAATTCGCCCTTCAACTTCAATCGCCTCTCGCCAGAGGTAATAATCAACTGTGCCCAGTCTAGCCGAACTCTGGTACTTACACATCCTAATTATCTCCTGGTAAGGGCTTATTATTTTTCATAATCCATTAAGATAGTCAGAAAGTGTAATTACTCTCTCAGTCTCGTCATGCATCTACTATAAGAAGTGTCTACTGACCCAAAAAAATACATGATGTGTCCCAAAAAGATTTTTTTTAAAGATTTTTATCTGTGGTTTACTCGAGTCCCAGAAGGAAAGAGTACTTTCTCATCTCTGATGTAAAGTACTGTTAACTCTCTGAGATTTGGGTAGATAGGCCTCAAATATCCAAAAGCTCGTCTTTTTTAACAAGTCCAGCCTCTGGTGAGTCGTTAATGACCCAGAATAAAAGAAAAAAAATGCATTATAACTTTATTGTGAAAAACACAAATGTGCAGTTAAACTGAGAGAAGAAAAGACAAAACACAGCTGACACTAGTGAACAATGAACTTTTTACTTCCTTAGTTATTTGGATCTTATTTAATCTAATAATACACCAATAACATGTGTGGTGTAACATAATCTGATTGATTTCTTGTAAATATGGTGTAGAATTAAAAAATAATAATAATGAAATGCATTCACCAAAGTTTAACTATGCAAGTTTAACTATCACAAATACAAGAGCAAAACAGTCTCACCTCTAGTCTCTTTAGTAGCTTTTCTGGAGCTTTCAATCATATCACATGATTTCAATCAGCTGGTGGAGTTTGATGGAAACTTGTTCAAAATTTTTATCTTTTCTGAGCACTTCTCATCTATGTTGGCTTAATATTTGAGTTTCAAAGTCCATTTTTCACATGAAAACAGCAGTTGACAGTAATTGTGCACTAAGGTCTGTTAAGTAGCTTTTCTGAAGCTGTTAATCGTATCACATGATCATCATTAGCATGTGGTATTTGTGAAATTGTCATGATTTGTGAGTTGTCATTTCAGAGTCTAGTTTTGACCTGAAGATATCAGCTGACAAGATAATTTCATCTCAAGGTCCATTTAGTGCTGTTGTGGAGCTTTCAATCGTACCACGTGATCTTTATCAGCAGATAGAGTTTGTTTATTGTCATGGTCACTGATAGACTTCAAATCATCCAGTTTTTAAATAGCCTAAATTAAATACTTTTGTTCTTTTTGGAATTGCAGTTTGTTTAAGTTGCAAATATTATATAACTCCTTATGAATTAGTCAAATCAAATGTTCTTATAGTATTAATAACCTGTTGGAGTTTTTATCTATCTAAATTTAACTGCCAGTGATGGAGGCTTTGCAGCTACTTTGCCATCGGTCCACTGACACTTCATTTCTTTTTCCCCAGTGGAAGATAGGTTTAAGAAGCTCCCCAACTAGGAGGGTAATTAACGTTTTGTCTGACTTAGCTGCTTTTCAATTATTGGTTTAAAGGATAGGACACAAACACAGCATCTGTCTCTGAGGTCAAGAATGGACGGAAACTTTTAGAGTAACGTGAAAGAGAAGTCCTTGACGTGTTTGAAAAATCACCTGCAACTTCATCATGACAACTGAGGAAACGCCATCTAGCTTGATATGATCGACAGCTCCAGAAAAAAACTAAATTAAGTCTGAAGTGAGGCTGTTTTGTCAACAGCTTTTCGAAGGTCAAGAAAAACCTCAAAATCAGATGATGGATAGTGAATTTATGTTAGACTAAAGTAGCTGTTTCCTGTGTGCTTTTGGTACTCTACATATAACAAACATATTAACATGCAGTGTCCTACAGATGAGTGATGAAGTAAAAGAAGAAATCTGAATAATGGAGTGGAGAAACATAAATGTAGATGCTTCTATGCAGGGCACAAGGGGTCACTGAAGGATGTGATGAATATGAAATAGATGTGACTCATGCTGTATGCTGTGGCCTTCAGATTCACCAGTTTGAAACACAAATGAACATCTATAATGGGAGGTTTTGGGCCATTATATTCCAGTCTTCCAAACACCAAATGAGGGCATATATTTTGCAAGAATGGTCTTTATCCCTCCAGTAGAGTTCATTGAAGAATCTGTGACAAGGAGCACTAAATATGTTCTGGAGGACTCACTGAGAACTCTTAATGTTGCATTGTCCTTTAACCACTTAACACACGCCCCTGTTTTTTATGCTGTTAGCCTAAACGACATGCCCAAGTTGTGAGCAGCACAGATCCCACATAGTTTTAGACTCAGAGATGTGTCTGGTATCATTGGAAAGGAAACACTCTCAGGATTCTTGTAAAAGTGTCTGTGTGATTCTGTGACTTACTGACAAAGAGTGGCAGAGGTTACAATGATGGGATTGTTTACTCGCCCATAGGTTTGCCTTTACAATGACATGTGTTCAGGGACCTCTCAGCAGGATATAGACACAATTAGACCACAGCCACATGTCTTGGCTTCATGCAGTCCAAATTTGGAGTCAAAAGACCAAAAGATGAATTTTTCAGAATTATTTTTCAACAGGTATGTCCATGCGTTTTCCTCAGGTCCTTTTTGGAGACTCCAAATGGACACTTGGTTACCAAAGCTGTATAACCGCAATCAAACACCTATAACTATAACACCACATCCCCTTTGCCTACAATCAAAATCTTGGTCTCTAATGAAAGCTGACGCCATATTATTATTATTAATAATATTATTATTATTATTATTATTACATATAACCATATTTTTTTGTTTGGCCATATCTATCTATCTATCTATCTATCTATCTATCTATCTATCTATCTATCTATCTATCTATCTGTTTATTTTGGTATAAGTCATATGTTAAGTCGAAGAACAACCAACCGTGTACCAAAATGCCGAGTGCGTAATGATATATGGTTCAACTCTTTTACGCACAGGGCGCACGCCGGTTACGCTTGGAGTTTGTTTATGGACAGCCAAACTAATAGCTTAGTGTCATACACCGTTGGAAACCTCTGACTATTGGCTAAAAGGTTATCAACTTCATTTCACCGAATATTTCCATAGGCTAGAACAGCAGTCAATCGAAGCCATGTCGTCATTGTTTTCGGTCACATGTCCTCATTGGCTTTGGAGACATGCGCTGCCTAATCCTAAACACCGATTGGCTTGTGTGTGGTGTCGTCAGAAGCAGAAGAGGCTCACGGTCGTAAACATCTAGTCACGTGTACTCTGAGATGGACGTGCAGGTCAGGAAATGACGTAAACGGACCGTATGTGGTTTGTTATTTGTGTTATTACGTTACGTGTTGGACTAAATACATGGACATATTGAGGAAAGTATTTCGGTTTTATGGAAACGGATTTCATATTTCACAAGATTGGATATTTGGCGAGCTGTACAGAAAGTGCTGAGTCATAAGATGATCGTTGTGGATAAAGGGAAGACTTTGAAGGTATGTAGGCATTATAGCTTTTCTTACTTAGCTCAGGGGCTAGCCAAGCTAATCGCTAATACTATTACGGCTGTGAGCAACCATATAAGTCGTGGGTATGAATCAGGACAATCTAAGCTTTCCAACGATGTACGGCATGAATATATATGTTTAAAGGTTGGTGTTTAAAACATCCAGAAGAACTTGTGGCTACCTCCTAACATCCGTCCCGTCCCATAGACGGAACAGCGTGCGTTAAGTGGTTAAATACTCATCTGTTTTTGCTTTGGCACCTCTGAACTGTGTAAATAAGTATCAGCTGTCAATGTTGATCCAAGTCAAGAAGGGAAAGGTGCTGTTACCCAGTAACAGAAAGGATGAACTCAGACTCTGTTGCATATTCCAGATTGTTGCACTAACCTTTCTAGCATTAATACCTTGCAAATTAAAAACAGGAGAATATGGTAAGGTTAACAAGGTTCCCGCCTTTATTAATCCTGTGGATGGAAAGTTGGCTGGATGGATGAAGGCAGATAAGATTACCAAAGCATAAAGCCTTATTTTCAACCCCGGAGATGGTTTAATCCCCGTAAAACTACGCTCATTACCTCGGTGGAAAAAGGGGTGATTTGCTTAATTAAGTTGTTAAGAAACCAGCAAACCGTGTAGCTGTCTGAGACCACAGCAAATTTCATTTGGGAGAAGGAGTGTGTGATCCACTGGCAGTGTGTGTCTGACAGAAAGATAAAAAATAATGTACTTTATATTCCAACTTCAGTCATTCTGCACTTTTAATTAGGGGTTTAGTGTTGCTGAAACAAATTGCTCAACTTGGTTGGCAAGTGCAATGTAATAGACCAATACCCCCAAGATGCACAGAACACAACTTCTTATATTGCATATAAGAATACAAAAAGGGTAAAGACCGCCTCATATGAATACAAATTAGAAACAATCTCTAAATTAGATGTCAGTATTGCTAGTATGAGATTTCCATTGCAGACATTTTGGGGAAAAATTGAGTATTCATTCACTCATTTGTCAAGTCAGTTATGGGTCTATTAGCTACCACAGATCTGGACACACTTTTGTTTGTTTTTTACATTAGGCCATAGTGTGTTGCATTTAATTAAATGATTAAATCATAAAGCTGAATGTGGTACAGGCCGACCAAAGTGGTCTAATTGTGCGCCATGATTTATGTAATGGTCAGGTTTTTATTCTTTTTTCCCCTCCTGTTTTCATATTTTTAATGCATTCAATGACACCATCACTTAATGATTGCCATCTCTTGAATATATTGTTTTAGCAGCTTAAATGGTAGGTAGCATGGTAGCGCTGCTATACAAGCTCTTATAGTGTTACTTCCAGTGCTTTGGATTCATTAATTTGAAGGACAGTGTTGAGAGGGAGTAAAGAAACTGACAAGTTCACGGTGCTGCCATTAGCTGAAAAACCTACCAAGTCTGAAACGAGGAAACTGTAAAATATATAAAATATATAAAATATATAAAATATAGATAAGACATAAAACTTTTATAGTTTCCTTGGCCTGAAAGTCATACCAAGTCAAATGCCTTCAACCTGCATTCTCTCTAAACGCCAGCAGGGGGCGAATCTACTGACTCCAAAAAGAAGTCTGATTGTGTGGAAGTGTGTGAGAAAATGATCCTACTTCTCACTTGATTTATCACCTCAGTAAACATTTTCCCATCGAATTTATGGTCTCAATCGCTAGTTTCAAGTCTTCTTCAGTAGAACGTGGTATTTATTTTGTAAATTATGGTCCCATTTAATTTAAATTTTGACAATAAAGCAGCGTATGCATTAGGAGCATGGCTACGTTGGTTCGACAATGTAGACCTGGTGTTTCAATTTCAAGGTGTTTTCAGTTTAATTGTAACATTTTGGTCGCCTTAAAGTCTTGTTCGGCGTTTGCTTGTGCAAAAGACCCTCCAAAGAATCCGATATTTAACTTTTCCGGTAAGTACATTTGTCTTAATGGCCTTAAGCTCGATTTTCGCACACAGTGGTCCATAAATAATAGTTTTGGACGGCTTTGAATCAACTAAACTTCCATCCTACAAAATGGTGGTTGTCTTTGTATGTATTTATAGCCTATATATTTGGATTTATGTACTATCAAATTGCATACAGGTGTGGTGCATGCAGTAATTTAACAGGTATGGACTAAAGTTTAACTCTAACTTTTTAATTTCTGATATTAGTTAGCCTACTGCTCATTCTGTTAAATAGCTATATTAAATAATGCTTCATCCATATGTTGCTAATAGTGTTTAGCTAGTTTACATGTTTGTAATGGACGCAGTTATGTAACTTGACTCCATTAAATATGCTTTTAATTTTTTTAAAGGCACTTCTTTATGACTGGTTGTTTCATGTGGATTTAATCACTGAAGTCACAGTATAGCTGATCATAATTATACACTCATTAAGCACTTTTTTTCAGAACACCTGTGCAGTCTAATGCCATAAATTCTACTTTTACAAAGCTTATACATTTACATGAGGATGTAGTTCAATATAATGCACTCCAGTACACCACCACCGCCACCACCCAGTATGACCTCAGCAATAAACATGAAGTCAAATTATCACCTTACCTCCCTGTGTATGTTAATGGGATGTTACAAGAAGGCTATTTAATAATAGTTCATGTTATGGCATTCCTACAAGACAATGTGACATCAGAAACTTGATGAATAGTAAAACAAATTCAAAATTTTAATGAATTTTCCCACCAAGTTTTATCCAATTTGTATAGCCTGTATTGCTCACTTTCTGGCAGCTCAAATATTGTTACAAATTAATTAACACAATTTTTTATTTTCGATTAAACATAAAAAAGTCTTAGTTTTCAACTCCTCAAATGTGAATGTCTTTGAGACTGTTGGACTGTTGATCCATTTTTCTAACATAGACCAAATTAGAAAATAATCTTAAGTAACCTATAATAAAAATGATCATTAGTTGCAGTCTTAGAGTTGAATCTGTTGACATAATTAAAGGTTGGGGGGGAAAGCTTCCCTGTAACTCCAAAACACAGAAATACAAGTGTACTGCTAAATAAGGGATACATTAATATGTGAACATTAATCAAAAATTGTATAATATTCACAATACTTCCCCCTACATAATTCAATGTCTATTAAAAATCCACAAAGAAGTTTTGAGACTTTCATACAACCTAAAATATATTATTATAAAGACTCATAAGGAATAATGAATATATTTGAGTTGTGTTCTTTATGGTTGTTGATTTCCAGTGAACTAGAGTCTAAATTTACTCTTCCTTTTCTTATTTGTAAGTCTTTTATCAACAATACATTTTTCTGTATTATCTTTCTCACAGCTATAAATATTTCTCTTTGGCTATTGACACTATTCGCTGACATTTAGCTTCCAAATATTAATATCAACCTCAAAAAATCCAGTATTGGCTTTCAAATTTTCTCTCAGCTGGAATTAATGAGGTGAAAAAAGACTTAGATTTATTGCCATGTTTCATTTTGGCAACCTGCCTATTTTCATTTAGTCCACATCCTCACACAGAAGCTATTTTATCTTCCTCTATCCACCTTTTAACGCTCTCACACCCTTCTTTTATTTCCTTTCACCACCTCCCTCCTCCTGTCTGCTTGTATCTATTCACATAGTGGGTGTGTTTTCAGCCCCCCCCCCCCCCCCCCCCCCCCCACACACACACACACTGATCCCCTCTTTGATTGAAAAACACTCTGCTACTCACCAGTATAAAACGCCATAAATTACACATACAGGCTCGTGATTTCCATGTTTCATTACGTATGACAAACACGCGCTCTGTGTTTACTTATTCCCTTTACATATGCGTCTCTCTCCCGTGCGTATGTGTGAAGTTATGTGTCTGAATTACTTTCCTCCGTGTGACATCGCAGTGGAGCCGTGTGAGCACACTTACTCCCTCACTTGATCTTTTTTTTTTTTAGTTTTCCCATCTTATTTTTGTCCTCATCCCTTCCTTCAACCTACATCACCCTGCCTTTTACTCCTCATTCTCCACTTCTGCTTCACTTCCCTTGACATGCAACCCCTCCACCTCCCCCCTTCTTCAACCAACCACCACTACTGTTCGCCCCCTCTACTATCTGTCTCTGCCGACAGCCTTTTTTTGCATCCATCCATCCATCACTCTTGTTTGAGGTGACGAGATGTGGAAATATGAAAGGCTGGGAGACAAATGAGAGCAAAGGTAGTGGTGTTGAAGGAGGAGGAATAAGAAGAGGAGGAGGAGGAAGAGGAGGAGGAGGAGGAGGAGGGAGCAAACATTTTCAATAAGAGACTTTGCTGTGGAGAGAGCAAGCGAGGAGAGTGTCGTCTTCTCTCCTCTCCCCCCCTTCCTTCTCTCTCTCTCTCTCTCTCGCTCTCTCTCTCTGTGCCAGCATGTGTGTTGGTGTGTGCGCCTCCTGTCTCTCCCGGCTCCGCTGTTGTTCGCCGCCGCCACAGATGAGCTGGGAAGAGGAGGGAAAGCGGATGTATCTGGCCAGAGGAAAACGGGAGGAGTTTGGATCGGCAAGCAAGACTAACCGGCGGCTTTGATCATCAACGGCTCACCCTCTTCCTCTCTCTCTCTCTCTCTTTCTCTCTCAGTCCCTCTCTCTCTCTCTTGCTCTCTCTCTCTCAGTCCCTCTCTCTCTCTCAGTCCCTCTCTCTCTCTCTTGCTCTCTCTCTCTGTTGCTCTCTCTCTCTCTCTCTCACTCACACACACACACACACACACGCACAACGCACACGTGCGCTCTCAGACTCACACACACACTTGCGCCGGCTGGATGTCTCCTCGCTAGGCTGAACGAGAGAGGTGCTTAGGCTTGTCATTAGTTGGGGGGCACAGGAGATCCTGAGAAGCGTGTGTATGCGTGTGAATCAGCGTGCACACTCATGCACGACAGAGTTACTGTGTAAGTGTGTGTGTGTGTGTGTGTGTGTGTGTGTGTTTTTGAATGGATATGAGTCGGGACGTTAAATACACAGAGGAAGCTTTGATTGGCTTACAGCTTAAGTGACTCTCACCTCGCGCTCCGGGTATCACAGAGGACTTACCTCTGGGATTTTTGTCAATGAAATCGAGCAGTCACAGAGGGTGACAGAGGTTGGAAGGGTGAAGGTTGAATGGGTGCAGCAATGGGA
This sequence comes from Scomber japonicus, assembly GCF_027409825.1. Taxonomy (NCBI): domain Eukaryota; kingdom Metazoa; phylum Chordata; class Actinopteri; order Scombriformes; family Scombridae; genus Scomber; species Scomber japonicus. The sequence continues at coordinate 17,499,124 of NC_070595.1, forward strand.
GGGGGGAGGTTTGGGATTTAGGTAGAGTGTGTGTGTGTGGTGTGTGCGTGGGGGTGTAGTAGCAGCCACAGGCGGGCGGGCTGGCAGCCACAGTAACTCTTAGCTCAAGGGAGTGATTGAGAGTGGAGGTGGAGAGGAGAGGAGAGGGATGCCCCGAGGGAGCATCTTTCTCCTCTCTGTCTCTGTAGTAGTTGTTTGGGTTGTGGAGCTCTTTCCAGTCTCGTGTGTACTTCCTTTTCTTTGTCAGTTGTTATTTGGTTTTAAAATATGTTGTCTTTCCTGTTTTCTATCAGTGTTCGCTGCAGGTCTCTCTCTGTTTCTTTCTCCCACTTTTCCCTCTTTATCTTTTGCTCTTTTGCACCTCCTTTCTTCTCTCCTTCTCTGTCTTGTCAATATGATTTTTTTGGAGCTTTGAATCGAAGGCATTTTATTGACGATTCCTGTGTGTCTGCGCAGGTGTGAGTGCACCGGCGGCTCCCTGGCTGAGGAGCTGGAGGGCTGATGATGGATCTAAAGGAGAGCTGTGGCAGTCAGGGGAGCCAGGAGAGCTCCAGCCTGCGCCCCACCTCCTGGCAGGCCTTCGCTCACACCAGCACGCTGCACGGTCTACGCTTTGTCTTCCCTTATGGTCAGCCCACCGCACGCCGCTTACTCTGGGCCGCGGCCCTGCTCGCCTGCCTGGGACTTCTGGCCCTGGAGAGTGCCGAGCGCTTGGGTTATTTCTTCACCTACCCTCACGTGACCAGTTTGGATGCCGTGGTGTCGAGCAGCCTGGTCTTCCCGGCCGTGACCATTTGTAACCTCAACGCTTACCGCTTCAGCCGCCTCACACGTAACGACCTGTACCATGCTGGAGAGCTGCTGGCCCTGCTGGACGTGCACCTGGCTATCCCCCAGCCGCACTTGGCCGAGCCCGACGTGCTGGCTTTCCTGCAGGAAAAAGCCAACTTCACCGCCTACAGGCCCAAGGCGTTCAGCATGAAGGAGTTCATCGAGCGAGTCGGGCACGACCTGAAAGAGATGATGCTCTACTGCCGCTACCAAGGCCAGGAGTGCAGCCACAGCGACTTCAAAACCGTGAGTCCTCTTTCGTCTTCTTTTTAAATGTCAGCTGTGGTCTGGGATCAGTTGGGGTCAAAGCTTCTCTGCAGCCCACAGAGTACTGTGTGCTGTGTGAGGTGTTTCGGTTGCGTGTCTTGAAGTTTCCAGAGCTGGATGATTTATTGTTTTTTTGCCAGTAAAATGACTTGATGTATGCTGATAGCTGCTCTTTTCCTCCCACGCTGCTATGCTGGGAGTCTCCTGCTGTGCTTTCTCCTTGGGACTTTTGCGTTTAGCTGCACAGGTTGCCTCACAAGCTTTGTTCTGCAAATATATAGTCTCTGCTGCTACCTTGTTGTTGTCCTCAACCTTCACATAATAGGCTTGTGCTTGCTGGCACATAAAGCACTGCAACAGGTCTACAGCATGTTATGCACTGAAGAAAAGTAATTGTTTTGTCTGGGGTCATAGCGAATAGCAAATTTGCAGAAATCTTTTTTTTTTTTTTAAAATTGGGTTTTATATTGTTAAAACAAATCAAAACATTCAGAGGATGTTTGTGCACCTGCTGAATTGACAGAGCAGGAAAAAAACTGCCGGATTGTGTTTGATATTTGGATTGTTGCTAGTGACTATTTCTCTGCGGGATTTAGCTCGCTATTGAACATTAGCAGCATGCTGTTGCTGTTGTTGTTGTTGTTCTGTGTTTAAACCTGAGGACACAGATTAAAGCTAGCTGGTGCTATGTTCGTGAAATGTTTTATGTGAAACTAAAAAAGACACTGACATGCTGATCATGTAAGGCTTTTATGTTTCAGTGAGGATAACAAAGTTTTGGCAGATCACAGCGTGCAGATGCTGGCACAAACACAATATATTAAACACCCACTTAATAATTATTATGATAATAATGAACTCTATTTTATAGCACAGGAAGATGAAATACAAGAAGACAATAATAATAAAATATGAATGCATATAATAAAATAAATTCAATGCAGAGATTTTTATAAAGAAAGAAGGTTTTTAAGAAGAGGCTTTAAAAGTGATGTATTCAGCAAACTTAATCTCAGTTGGTAAGTTGTTCCAGAGTTTAGGAAGCCAGACTGTGAAAGCCTGATAGCCCTTAGCCACCAGTCAGGCTCTGGGAACGACCAGCAAAACACTATCAGCTGATCTAAGCGGACGTCCAGGCACATAAGGGGTTAGTTGATCTTTGATATAATTAGCAGACTGGTCATTTAAAACCTCCGAGGTCAGCAGTAAAACTTCATACTGAACAGGAAGGCAATGCAGGAAGGCCAGACTTGGAGTTATAAGATCTTGTTTTCTTGAGCCAGTGATACCAGAGGCAGCAGCAGCAGGAGCAGCAGCCACTTGTTGCATACTTAGACTCCTTCTGACTAATTGTAAGTTAAGCCCGTCAGTGTGAGTGACAAGCACACTGCATATGTGAACGTTATATTGAAGCTGTAATTGCATTGCCCTTGTTGATCTACAGATGATGCTGATCTGTCTTCTTCCTGTCGTTTCTTTAGTGACAAATGATGTCAAAAGCATTTTAGATGGTGTTTTGAAGGATTTTGTTACTGTGTTTTTAAAGGGCGATGCTGTAAGTTAACCACAAATCATTTTTATGCAGGAGTTTTGTTGATGTATTAATTTTTTTTTCTGGTTTTCCATCATTGTACTTTTCTTTTTGGCAGACTCTTGACTTTAATGATCTATCACAGTAAACACATTATTTTTGTTGCTCTGGCATTATTATTGCTTGGAAGTGCAGTTTAAGTGCACGTTGATTTTTCAGACGTCTGCGCTGCATCACCACAAAATAATAATAATAATAATGATCATGTGAATATGACTACATTTGTGATTTGATGGCATTTTAATGAATCTGAATGGAGTGTCCAATCCGCTAATCACTTTTTCTAAAACCCTTCAGATCTCCTTATCAAATCAAATTCACTTTAGCTGTCAACATTAGCGAGTGACAAATGACTGAAACCCAAAAGATTCAATTTAGATCCATAATCACTTTTTTTTTTGTTGGCTGACAGTTTTAAGTGTCAGTCTGATTATGTTTAATAACCTGAGCATGAAATGAACAGCGTTGAGCCGTTATTGTAACATATTAACTTTTCACAAGCTGCTGGTTCCAAACACTGGAGGCCTTCATTCAGATCTGTTAGGTTGATTAGTTTAAAATATCAATATCAGTATAAGCAAAGTCACAGAACTTTTGAAATGATGTTTTACAGACTTGGAAAACTTTTTGAAAATTACATTAAGATCACGGAAAATTTAAACTGACGTGATTAGCTCGATTGTAATTGAGTTTTTGGTGTTGAGGTTTTCATGTGATGTTACAAAGTGATGTTTCTATTTTCTCACAAGCAAACTTTTGACAGTATAGGAGGTGTAAGTATATTAACCACACAATAAAAGTCATCCGTTTTATTTTGCCTTGTTGTCACGTTATCAAATCACAGCAGAAATTTCTCACATAGAGCAGGTATAGACTCTACTGAGACCAAACATTCCTGCATGAGCAACAACTTGGTGGGACGGGAGAGACCTTTAGTAGAACCGGGCTCTAAGAGGGCGACCATCTGCCGTGACCTGTAAGATTAAGAGAGAAAGAGAAAATTGTGAACTAGCGATATCATCTTTTTCACTCATTTTTCTTCTTCCTTGTCATAACACAGAGCCCAAAACTCATCTGCTAACACTTTGGTTGGAGATTTGGGTAGCCTTATGCAAAGATGAGGAGTGGGAAAGAGAGGTCTGGTAAATTCACTAAATGTCACTTCTTTCTAACTCTTTACCCTCAGATTTTTATCATTTTCACACTTGTAGTCTTCAGCCATAGTTGGTGCGGACTTGAGTGACATCACTTTAGTCAATTTATCAGATTTCACACAGCTTCCTCTGCAGCCACAGAAGACTTCATGTAACTTAGTAGCACTACCTGAGACCTGAACAGACTTTAACGTATGAAATGGATGAAGTTCCCCTTTAACTATAGACGGCTTATGTATTCTGTCACTGGCGATGTTTGTGATTTCAGCTGGTGAACGAGACGATGGCACTGCTTTTCTTTTTGCCGCTAAAAAGAGGAAACCAACTCACAAACTGAAATCAATGGTTGGAGCAGTTGAAGAAAATGCATTTTAAATCTCTCCTCTCCCTCACTGTCTTCATAGAGAAGTGTCACCATATATAGCACGTATCACAGCACAGGGTCATGTAATGGACAGTAGCTACTAACTACGGTAGCAGCTGGACTCTCTGTTTAAATATACAACACAGCTTGGAGCTGATACAGATCTGTGATAACGAGATGTTCTTTTTTTGGTCATCAGCCTAAAAAATGATCATGGATGCATGCACAATGCAAACAGCACTATGGAGCTGCTTCTGAGATCTGATGCGCTTTGATGAGCCCTTCATTTTGTACTGAGTAGACTCTGATGTTGTTAACAGAGCACATCAACGGCATTATTGCACCTCAGATGTGGGTAATGTGAGACATTAAAGCTTAGAGGTCCATATCTGCCACTGTAGGATTGATATCATCTTGTTTTGATCATGATACTCCATGCACAGACACTAATTGGGAAAACAACAATGGTGGATCAAACGTTGGCTAGGGTGATTTTCTATTCACGGCCGCAGACTGATGCTACCCATGGAGCTCTGATCCATACTGCACCGAGCTGCGGTAAAAGCTACAAGTGTGCATTCCCCAGCTTGCATCTGCCACGAGCACATGTGATTTTCATAATTTTCATTTAGTTGAATCTTCAGGTAGTTAAGGAGAAGCTATAGCTCGGGCTCTGCCACTGCCTTACCATGCAGCCCAGAGAGTCTCTACTTGACTCCCCTTAGTAACCATCTTGCATGTTGTGTGACACGCCTTTGACGTCAAGCTGGGTTCAAAGATAATCATGTTGACAGAGAGGCTACTAGAAGGCACTGTCATCCTCTTTGCCCTCTGCCTGTTGCTGCTGTTGCTGCTGCTGCTGCTGCTGAGCTCCTCCTGACTTCTCCTCCCGTTCCTCTCTCTGTCGACTCGCTTTGTCTCTTCTCTCTCTGTCACTACAGCGACACACCTTCACATCCCTGGCGCCTTCTGAGAGTGGGGGAAAAAAAAAAAAAACAACACAAAAAAAAACGCCAGGCCTCCTCCAAAAATAGAAAAAAAAAATGCTTGAATGCGCACAGACACATGCATTTAGTCGAACACATAACGCACCAAAATATGAGTATGCACACACAGAGGGACGGCATTACCGTGACACTCCAGGGACCCGACTCAGCGTTTGAGTGACATTGTGATGAATGACCGTAGGGAGGATTGCAGGAACACAGGAGTCACTGTGATGTGACAGATGGAACTGGAGCAGAGCGCGGCACAAACGGGGGGGGGGGGGGGGCATCGGCATCAGTGTGCACATTTCCATCTATATGCATGTATAATGTGTCACCTCCGATAGTGGTTGTCAGATAGCATTTTTCAAACGTGCAGGCAGTTCATCTGGTTAATTTCTGTTTATACATGAGCACGTCTGCAACCTGCCTGACGTGATTCTTCCTAAATAAGCACTTTGGTACACTTTTTTTTTTTTTTTTTTTTTTTGTAAGGATGCCAAAAAAAAAAAGAAAAAAGGGAGCCAAAGACAGCATCCTCGCCATCCAAGCAGAGCTACTGAACAATACTAAACTCTGCTTCCACCCCTCTTTTCTTTTCAGAGTTGTCTCCTAAACCAGCAGCTCTGCAAGGATGCTGAGTGGTCAGAGTACATCTCTATCCCAGTTAGCAAAGTGTGACTGTGGATAAGACAACATTTTTTGCAAGCTGTGGTGCAGAAGTGAGAAATCCCCCCCACCCCCCCAAAATTTGGAGTCAGTCCTCATCCACATGTTTACGAAATGGAACAGAAAATTGAATTTATGTGGAGTTGTTTTTATTATTATTACGCTGGAGGGACTACACAATAATTTGATTTGACTGTTTATCATCTTTAACTAGAATCATATTATGATGACAGGATTGCATTATTATCCTACTGACATTATTGTGGCATATAATTTTACTTATTTAATATTCTGTCTGCTAGGCAAAATAACAAAATGACTTGCTGCTGCTTAAAGTCAGACGACTAACAAGAAATTGTAGGGCAGAAATTTGAAATACTTGAGAAATAGAGACATTATAACATTATCTGTCTGTTCCAAAAAGAGGACTGTATTTTTCTACTGCAAAAAATGTCAAGTCAATTTGAAGTCAGTTTGATTTATTTACAGAGCCAAATCACAATAGAAGCTATCTCAGGTATAGATTCTACTGTTCAATTTACAGAGACCAAACATTCCTGCATGAGCAACAACTTGGCAACAGCAACAAGGAAAAGCTCCCTTTTTTATCGGGAAGAGACCTTTAGCAGAACCAGGCTCTAGGTGGGCGACCATCTGCCTCCACCGGTTGGGTTGAGAGAGAAAGAGGGAGGGGGGGAGAGGAGAGTCATGTAAACAAATCTCCAGGATCCTCATCAGAAATGTTTGTGTTTATTTAAAAAATATGATGATTATTACTAGTTTCATCAGAGAATAACTTAAAAAATGATGAATCTAAGAAGACATTTAATGCCAGCTTTCATAACTCCACATGAAAACCATTTTAATATTTCCCAGATTCAGTTTTTTCCCCCAAATTTAGTTTTTTCGGTTAAATTTTTTTTTATTCTGTTTTTTAAAAATCTAATTTCAACAATTCAATAAGAAAATGTTTAATATTTAACCTTTGTGTCATCCTGCCGGGTCAAATTGACCCCGTCTGTCTTGACTGTTCCTTCCTTCCTTCCTTCCTTCCTTCCTTCCTTCCTTCCTTCCTTCCTTCCTTCCTTCCTTCCTTCCTTCCTTCCTTCTGTCCTTCCGTCTGTCCTTCCTCCCTCCCTCCCTCCTTCCCTCCTTCCTTTCCTTCCTCTATTCCTTCTTTCCTCCCTCCCTCCTTCTCTCTTTCTTTCCTCCCCCTACCTTCCTCCCTTCTTTCTTTCCTCTGTCCTTCTTTCTTTCCTTCCTCCCTTCCTCTTTTCCTTTCTCCCTCCCTCTCTCCCTTCCTTCCTTATTTCCTCCGTCCTTCCCTCCTTTCCTTCCTTCTTTCTCCCTTCCTTCCTTCCTCCCTCCCTTCCTTCCTTCTCGTCTCAGCCAGAAACTAAGTTTACAAGAATGTGCCACATTTTAGTATTTGTGTCAAACGAAGCTAAACCTTTTATTTGCTATGAATAAGCTACATACAGTTTTAGCTTATTCAGAGCAATTTGTTACAGACGAAGCACTTTTTCTACATGTTCATACTTGTTGAACAGGTGGTTTGATAATTTACTCTTATTGGCTTTTTACTACTTTTACTACACTTCCAGTAACGAGCGCAGTAAATCACCTGCTTCACTGTGTCCACTGCAACCTCACTGCTGGCTGCTCTGAGTGTGTGTGTGTGTGTGTCAGATCATGTTAATTTTATTTATATCGCACCAAATCACAACACGAGTTACCTCAGGTCACTTTTTAAATAGAGCAGGCCTTGACCTTCTGTTTATGTGATGACAGCAGCAAGTAAAAAATGCGGGAAGAAACCTCAAGCAGAACTGGGCTTCAGGTGGGCCACCATCTTCCTTTACTGATACTGGGTTTGGAGAGAGAGATAGAGAGAGAGAGAGAGAGTGTGTGTGTGGGTGTGTGGGTGGGTGGGTGGGGACTGGACTATGGGGACAGCAGACGAGAAAGCCCAAAACTACAGGGAAGAAGTCAAGTTAGTAGTTAATGGAAATCTATTTATTGGAAAATACCTGATTTTAACTTCTTTATTTATTTATCATCCATGTCCTTTGAGTCACCATGCTCTTTTTTTATATTGGCATTTTAGTGATTCTTTTAATGGTCTTTTTTTTATCTTGTTTTACTTTCAAATCCTGTTCAGTTAGCCTTGCGAGCACCTGCCCATGTCTGGTTTCATGGTGTTTTAACTGTCTGCTGTCACTGAAGTTTGTATGTATGTATCTGTTTGAATGTTGTGATGCCCTCTCCTGAAACTGCAAACCAAATCTACCTTCGGGTATTAATAAAGTTACCTTGACCTTGACCTTGATGGTACATGAATGCATGCAGATGGAGAGAGAGAAAGGACTGTGATGAACTGCATTCTGGGAGTGTAGGCCTATAGCTGCATCATTAGGACATAAACATGCATAACAAGACAAGCCTGGGCCACCAAACTACAAGCTTTATCAAAGAGGAAAGTTTTAAGCTCTAGAACTGTAAAACACAGAGAGGGTTTCTGCCTCCTGGACTTGAATCTGGGACATGGTTTCACAGGACTGAAGGATCTCCCTCCTATTTTACTTTTGGAGACTCTGGGAACCACCATTAAGTGTGCATACTGTGTTTTAGTGGGGTAATAGGGTACTATGTGCTTTTTAAAGACGTGATGGTGCCTGAGCATTAAGTACTTTGTAGGTGAGGAGGAGGATTTTAAATTCTATTATAGATTTTTACGGGGAGCCAACGCAGCGACACTAAAATGGGGGAAATGTGATCTTCTTCTTCTAGTTTTTTTTCTCGGTGTAGGTGCAGCTGTATTTTGTACCAGCTGGAGAGTTTTTAGATACTTGTTGGAGCAGCCTGTTAATAAGGAATTGGAATAATCCAGTTTTGAAGTAACAAATGCGTGGACTAGTTTTACTGCATCTTTTTGAGACAGGTGTGTGTTTGTGTGTGCGTGTGTGTGAGTGTAGAGGAGCTGAGCCTCGACTTTGGTGAAACTTCCACACAGACAGCAGAGGACAGAAGCAGCATGACCATAAATGACACAAAATACGAGAGACTCTGCATAGTTCTTTTTTTTCCTGTCCAGTTGAGGTGCTTTGAATAAAAGCTGAGGCGATGCCAAGGTGCAAAATTAACTGTTAAATGTCCACTGGCTAAAGGTCGAGTGAAACATTTACCAGCCATGCAGTAGATTACTATTGTCTCATGAGCAAAGCAAATCTAGCAGCCACTTGCATGTTTTACTAGCATTTTTTGCCGTGGGTACTGTGCCAAAGTCTTATGATTAAGGAAAAGTATAAAGTCAAACCCTGATTTTGTAGTAATTCCCTCCTCACTTTGGCAAATTCCACGATACTCAATGTTTTCCAGTTAATTAAATTTTTTTAAATCGAATTACAGGATTGTGTCCTTGTTTTCCACAATGCAGAATTCATCAATAGGACCCTATTTTCAGGACTTTTACTGCGAAGTCCAGCAGGTCCATTTAATGAGAAACAAAACCTTGCAACTCTTCAAATTCATGAATCTGACCTGATGAAGACAGTTTTGGATGCTATAGATTCATTCTCATCATGCTTGCAGACAGAGAAGAGGAGCAGGGGAATCATTTCAAATAAAAATGATTTTTCTCAATTGTTTAGAGCGTCATCTCCTATCATGAGATGAGATGCTTCAGGGTGTGGGTGGCTAACCAGTTCAGCCAAATATTTCAGTGTTCTTAATATGGACATAAGTGGAAGTGATTATGTAATGATGAGCTGTAGGTCATGTGTATTACATACATGAATGAGTGGACTTCCCCTTGCCTGTGTTTGTTTTTGCCTGGTGTGATTACAGCCATAATTAAATGTTGATTGATCACACTGACAAGCCACATCAGTGTGTCTGCCAGAGTGAATCAGCTCAGTGTTCCTGGCCTGCACTCGATCCATGCTTTAATTATATATATATATATATATATGTGTGTATATATAAATACCCTTGGAGAACTGCAGGGCAGGGAGGACCCTATCACACTCTGAGCCTTAATGTGCAACCTGATAACAGCCAGACCCTGAGCTCTGTATCACACAGACACTAATTAGCCACTCGTCTTTCCCTCTGACCAGAGCCGTGTTGGAACAGCACCGCAAATGTAATGGTCCTGGCTGTTTACAGCAACAGCAATTAGCCATTGCACACAACTGGTGGCCTTACCACTTCACTGGCTGATTATTGCATGGCTGGAATTTCCTCGCTCTTGCCAGTAGTCACCGACCCATCAGGAAGGACTATGTGTTTTCTAATCTGCCCCCCCGCCCCCCTCCTCCTCCTCCTCTACTCTTCGGCCACTCCATCCTCACTGACTGCATTTTTTATCACTTTCAAATTTCATTTCTCCACATTTGAAAGCCCCAATGCATCACATTAGGTTTTTATTGGATGTACTGTATTAATCACTAATATGGCATTATCATGGCATTTTACATTCCCGGGAGGCGTGATGTATGAGTCTCTTAAAGGGCAAGGAAAGCACTGCTGCCACCCACGAGCCCGCCTCTCTGAAACACCCCAAACAGGCAGCAGTAACCTGTGCTATTTAACCGGCGCGGCAGAGAAAAGCTGGAGTGCAGCCACACACAGAAAGCTCAGTGTGGATGGCGGGCGTTTATGTGGTAGACACTGCAGCTGTCTGCAGTGGTGGATTATGGGTTATATGCTGGTGATATAGTGTGTTGACTGTGGTGAGGCTTAAAGGAGCAGTAATTTTTCCCTGAAGGGTTTTTCCTCACCCTCGCTGATAGTTTTTTCTTTTTTTTTTGGGCTGTACTGGGAATTATCAGCTCAGTGATTAATTAAATGATTAATTTGGTTTGTGTGTGAACTAATTAAGTTTTCTGTCCAACAGAATGAAGTGACCCTAAAGTCGTTCACCCACCAGCGCTTTTTACTCTATGTACTCTTTTCTTGCCATCGTCTTGATCTTTCATATTTGGCTCGTTAGGGAGCTAATGGTGTACACACTGCAGGAAAGATTTTCTTTAGCTCTGACCTGAGTCTCCCAGGAGGTCCAGGGACTAAACCAACAACACCACCAGTGCAGTGGTGCTCTTCTTTTGTAGTGAGCTGCTCTGAACATACAGGCGCTGTGGATGTGAAGGATTTCTTAGCAGTGGGACAAGCACCTAAGAAACTCAACATATTGCACATACAGACATACATGCATGTGCACTCGTACCTGGGCGCCATGTAATGTGTCTAAAGCTTTCCCTGGCTGCCAATTAAAGAAACACCAGTTCCCTCAAAATACATATGGTGACATATTCACATAACATACACACACCCACACAGATCCACACAGATATGTAATACATAATAATAGCCACACTCATACTCATGTAGTTGTATTAAGTCAGAATATCTACAAATGCAGGCGAGTGTGGCCAGTTCAAGTAAACAAAGAGTAATTATATTGGTCATTAAAATCTATAATTAGAAAGTTTATAATTTGATAAAGTTGTAATCAGTGTTATTAAGTCCAGACTAGCATTCTGGTGACTGAATTAGTTCATTTTCTACATGTGTGTTATGTAAAACATATGTAATTAGTATTTATTTAAATTTTCTAATATATGTAATCAAGTTAACTTTATTGGTATAGTCCAACATCACAAGTTTGCCTCTTATCTTTAGACTCTTGATTCAAATATGGTAGCGCTCTCCAAAAATACCTCTTTCACTGAGAGAGAGAGAAAAAAAAGGAAACCTCAGAAAAGGCAACAGACCAAGAAAGCAAAATGACAGAAATACAGCATGGACACAGTTATAGATGAATTGATTATTAATATGAAGAGTAACAGGGATTATCCAATTTTTAGTGCTGATTAGAAATAATTTGATACGGTTTCTAATATAATATCTTGAGTATTGACACAAGCAGCCATACAAATCTGCTTCAATAAAATCCAGTTTAAAACAGCCAAATATGTTTTAAAGCAGGATTTGTTGAAAGAATAATAAAACAAGACCATTAATTCAAAATGTTTTCCAAATGTCAGCACTAGAAAAAAGTTTGCAGCCCAGTTTTCATCCTCATCTATGATCCAGATGTTGAGCATCTGTCAATAATGAGTCTGATATTCATGATATTTTTATTATATTATTTTTTGACTTTTTTCTACATATTCCTGCTTCATGAGGCAAACCCAGTTTACAGTAAGCCTACAATAAAACGATTAAAACTATTTCTGTGTTTCATTGCTGATATAACAACATAGCTTTCTTACAGTAGTTCATATAATATTGGTGAAGAGAGGAGTGTCAGTATGGATCTGTTGTAGCAGGAAAATGTGTGGATTTAGATTTAGACAGCTTCTTGAGTTCAAATAGAGTTTCAGCCGACAGTAGCACTTAAGAGGAGTAGTTCAACTGCAAAATGTCACTGAAGCAGACACAAAGATTGCCATTTTACTGGATTTTGTTTTATTTATCTCATGCGCTTTGTTGTTTGTTTGTGGGCCAAATGCTCGTACAACACTGGTGCTGCTCTGCATGTCAGAGGGGAGGAACAATGGTTTTTGGAAAAGGATTGGCTCCGATCCTGTAGTTAAACTCATGAAATGCCCAATATATTTATTTTATTTCTCGGCCTAATTAACTACCTAGTGGTCCTTTTTTAAGTAAGACATAAAAAAGCAGAAGTTTATAGCAGAGAGAGAGCGGCGCCTGTGACCGAGGAGAGGAAGAAGTCGGGACACGAAGTCACGGTTTGTGTCTGGATGTGTCGGCTGGCGTTCACGCCAACAAATAAGAGGAGGGGAAGTTAGAAGAGAGGAGAGGAGTACGGCCCATTACCTCTGTCTGGAGACCTACTTCATCACAAGAGGAGGAGAAGGAGGAGGAGATGGAGTGTTTATGCCGGTGTGTTTGCTCATGAGCGTGCGTTTTTAATGTGCTAGAGGGTATGTTTATATTTTGTGTTGCTACGTTCTGTCATATGCAGTCAGGCTCAGCTTGTTCTGCGCGCGTGTGTGTGTGTGTGTGTGTGGGTTTGTGTGCGTGTGTTATAGCCGCTGAATGCATTGGCCATCATTTGCTTTCAGCAGGTATTGAATAATAGTTACGAAATCAAAGGTCAACTGGCTGCAATGGTCTCGTTGGTTTGTTGGGATGCCGCAGAGTGAAGATGGCGAGCTGTTTGATTCAGCGGTTAACTTCCAAGAAACGCAGCGTCGTGCATGATAATGTTACACCTTATTGATCCATGTTGAAAAATCTTCTTTTTGTTAACTTACTTCTCCAGTGAGGTTAGCCACAGAGCAGCATCCTTTGACATGAGGAGAAAACAGTGACTTCATGTATTTAAAGGCCCTTTGACTTGATGATACTGTATGTTGATTTTCCAGCATCAAACTGTAATAAAACCTTTTTATCTGTTTGAACTGTATTCCAGCTTGGAAGTGATTGTGCAGAAATGTAGGCTACACACACACACAACACACACACACACACACACACACACACACACACACACACACACACACACACACACACACACACACACACACACACACACACACACTGAATCAGCATTTTGATTAGAAAATCAAAATCGGTTGTGGTTGCAGTCATAACTTTTCTAAAATATTCCATCATGTTTGTATTACTACTACGACTGAAACTCTGAGGAGACGTAGTGTGTTACAGTGATTTTTGGCAGTCAGGTCCTGTGATAAGGTATCAAAACTCCTGCCTGAACATGCAGTATAAAACAACTCTCACACACACACACACACATACACACAAGATTTAGAAATCATGATTTTTTGCAGTTTTCCTGCTTTTTCCACTCTTAGAAAATTGTTCTTTGTCTTTTTTTTCATTTTTATGTGCAACAAAATTCAGATCAGGTCAATCAGCTATACGACAAAGGTCAATAAATGACAACAGCTGTAAGCCAGATCAAGATCATATTTTGTATCTTGAGCCAGTCTTTATTGGCTCAGAGCCTACAGGTGGATGCTCGGGTGGAGGTGAAGGGGCTTTTGAAATGCTATATAAACAGCAGCAAGCAGCAGCAGTAGTATAGCTTGTGTAAACGGTTTGGCAGGAGGCCATGACTATGAGGATGTGTTGGATATATGTTGCAGTGAGGGGGGGGGGGAGTATAGATGACATGTGAATGAGCTCTGCTGTCTCAACTGGCTCGTAGGCTTTGATTAATTTGTATGAACTTCATACAGAAACAAAAGAAAGGCGACAGACAGATTGAGTCAGTAATAGCACTCAGTATACTGTTAGTCATTTTCTTTGGCAGGAACACACCAAACATTTTTGATATTCGCTCTGGTCCCTAACAGAGGTTTAATGCATCTGCTGTAAATCACTCTGGACAAAAGACATCTGCCAAATCAATGTAATTTAATTCAACATTATGTGGTCAACTTTTTTATCGCAGCGTGGATATTGTCCAAAAACAGACAGACTGTTACTTAAGAAGAAACTTTGGCAATTAATAAGTATTCTGTCAGTGTGAAAGGGTTACGTGTTGTTTAATGTTTGTCTTATTTACAGTAGACCTGCATTATGATGTTGTCATGGTAGTTGAATTTGTATTTTCTAATGTCCCCTTTTAAACTGTGTTGACTCCATGAAGAATAGCTATTAATACACAAACAGACATCTTCTAATCAGACAATGGATAGACGTGTGGTTCTGTTTATGTACAGTCTACGCAGCCATACATTTTTGAAACCATAAATTAACTTCTATGCAGTTAAAAACATGAGTAACTGGAGAGCAATCCTATTCCATATCACTAAAGTACCTGTTACAGCTCCTGAACCTGTCCAAGCTGCTAAAAGCATCCAACAATGAGATGGTTATGTTTTGGATGAACACATGACTCCCAAGACTTTTGATGGGTGCACTGGATGTATAATTGGAAACTAGTGGTGACTTTCCATCTTAGAGCCAGATTTGGGATAATCCTTTACCTGAATATCTACCGACATGGGTGCGCTAGAGTCAGTGGTGTTGTGTTGTAGATCAAAAAATTGATCTTCATTAAAATGTTTTGATATAAATAAAATAATCAAATCTTCAGATAGATCTTTGAAACTGTGCCTGTTCCAGACATATACCTTTTAGGCTTGGTAGCACATTGAGTAGAGCAACTCCTGTGACATTCAACGAGATCTTAATGCATCAGACAAATGAATCGTAATTGAATTGTGAGGCCAGTGAAGATTAACACCTCAACCTGTTGTTTATGTAGCCTCTGCAGTGGCTGAGAGGCAGCTTTTATGAACTAACAACTAAGATCAGAGTAGGAGGTGAACCTCAAGAGGCACAAGCTAAACAGCTTGTTTCAGACAGAGGGCAGCATAAAGGGTCAGTAGGCTCTAAGATAAATAAAACATTTTTAACTGTTAATAATGTATCTCTGGGCATCATTGTCAGTGGTGACCACACTGTGAAGATCTATAAAAGTCATCCTCGACTTCCTCCTCCTCCTCCTCACACTCCTTGATTGCCTAAAAATGACCCCTAGCTCTTTTGCAATTACATCGTATGTGTGTTGGCCCCTGAATCTTTTTTCTAGATATCACAACTGTCTCTCATTTCAAGTTACCTGAATCCAGTACACCGTCACCCCCCATGACACCTTTTTTGTTGGCACCTGATATGTCTGCTGTTGTTGATACACTGCTGTGCTACACTTGTTTTCTTGAGCTGAAAAATTAAGGTCATGATTTAAATCGGCAATCAACATTAGGCTATATTTGGTGATATGCTGCTGTTTAGCGTGCCGTTAGTAATTATCACGTGATCGCTAGTTAGCTTCAAAATACCCTGGTGTCTAAAGCAACATTAGCTTACCTCATGACTGGTTTTGACAATAACTTTTCACTTCTCAGAGTTCAGACATGGTAGATCCAGAGAAATCCAACTTCTGCTGCTTCAGTTCGCTCATACTCTCTTCTACAGCCTCTTCTCTTCTCTGTGTCTTGCTTGCAGTGTTGTCTCTCTCAAGGCAAGGCAAATGTATTTGTACAGCACATTTCAACAATGAGGCAAATCAAAATGCTTTACATAATTTTCATAAAATGCAGGATATGAAAGAAATGCATGGCAAAATAAAAATACATATAAATACAATTTAAAGTATGGGAAATTGGAAATAAAATTGAGCTAAAGTAAAGTAAGACAGACAGAGCCAATATTAACCCTAACACTGTGATATAATAAAGTTATCGTAGTGCTAGCGTGAACCCTGCCCAGGTGTTTCTTCAGGTTACTTGTGCTATAAAGACTTCCCTCGGTTTCCCTAGACATAGATTGCACTTGACTATTATGTCGTTGCCCTTTTGCTTGATAAACTGAAAGTAATGGGAGCGTGCAACCATCTCAGCCATCGAATTTCGGCACAGGACATTTTTTTTCCCTTTTTTTCTGTAGGCAGAAAGGCACATAGTGTGGATGAATGCTTAAAAAACTAAAGAAATCCAAAAAACACTTTATTTCACATTACTTGACATAGTAATTGTAATTCTAGTAGTAACAAAAATCCTATTAGTAGCAATCCTATCATATTACTGTGTTACTGCTATAAGTAATATACTACTATACCTGCAAAACTGAAAGCCAGCACACTCACATAACACTTACTGCTGACATACGCTGCTCAAGTTTGAAAAGAAAGTGTCAAGGTCTCCTGTTGCCAATACCAATTATTATATTTGATACGGATGGAATAAGTTCTGCACAAGTCTGCAAGATTTGTGAATCTTAATAAAGCAATAAGATTACGTGTGTTCTGAAAACTAATCTGGAGTGTGAAATTAGTCTCACCTTTATGTCCGTAAGTGGGCCGATCTGAGCTAACAAACCATGCACTGTTGCGGAGACGGGTAATCACTGATGTGCTGACGGAAGCGGTATCGATGTTTGAAGGATTTGATTTTAACTAAAGGAGGAACAAACATACTGAACACGTGATATGATGCTGAGGATCATCCATCTCCTGTCCTCTACACTGGATGACTTGCTTAATTTAGTTTTTCTGCTCTAAAAATGCAAATGGTGACAACATGAACAAATTCTTCTTCAGTTGGGTGACAGCTCTGTGTGTTTTTTTTAATTTTTCAACACTGTGGTCAAACATGTGATTTCATGCTGTCTGCAGAGGTGCTGTGACTCCTCTGTGCTCTTTGTCTCCTGCTCTGTTTTCTATCACCTTTCATTCCTCTCTCCTCTTTCCTCTGCTCATAATTTACCACATAAGGACTGATCTGAGCAGTAGATGCTAAAACTTGACTGGCTGTTGTTGGAAAATCACATCACCCCCTCCTTCTTAAACAGGCTGACAGACTATTTTCGACTTCCCTTTTTTGTCCACCTGTCTTTTTCTCTTTAATCCCTGTAAGCTGCCCAGAAGCTCTTTTTGATCTCGGTGTTCAGACTCACCTGAGAGCTGTGTGTATGTGTGTGTGTGTGTGTGTGTGTGTGTGTGTGTGTGTGTGTGTGTGTGTGTGTGTGTGTGTGCGTGCGTGCGTGCGTGCGCGTGTGCGCGCTCTGGGCCTCATCTGTTTGCCACTGCAAAGAGATTTAGGTGGCTTTTTAATGAAAAGTGGCCACCTCTTAAATAGATACCTTGATGTGTTCAATGGCAGCGTCTTTTGTTATTTTAAGGAAGCACTTGTCACACTTCTTTCATATATTACTTCAGTTCATCTTGAAATCAAAACTACAACTTCAAACCTTTACAAAATATAATTAATGCATGTTCAGATACCTCATACTGTTAATAACTAACAAGCTCAGGGTATTTAAAACCATTAAATGATTTTCTGTACAGATTTTTTTCACCTCATAAAGGGAGTTATGGTATCCAGCTGCCAGTGTTTCAGCCCTGTCCTGTCTCTAGGTACAACTGGCTGCTGACCTGCTAGAAAGGATCTCTCACCAACAAGGTTTTTGTCAAAATGACGCCTGTGTGCAGGACAGCGTGACTTGAAATCATAGCCGTTGGGCCCCCACAAGGCCAAAGTTGGATCGATTCTCCATCTCAGCTTTGTTTGACCAGGGCCATCCTTTACACCGCATGTTAGGCTGAATCCGTCACTGTGGAATAATAACTGGATAAAGGTAGGCAGCTGTTTTCAAGAAAAATAAAGAAAGAAAAACGGATGACAAACCAACTGCTCAGCATCAAATAGCAGATAGACTGTGTTAGCAACTAGCTGGTTAAAAGAGGTTAAAAGGGGAGCGAATACTCATAATGAATGCTAATGTTGCACTGTGTCTGCTATATCTATTAATAGGAAATAGTTTGCTAACAAGTTTGCACCCTACCCCATCTCTAAAAAGGGGATAATATGTCGATATTGTCTTTTCAGCTTGTGCCGCTGCCCTCAGAGGGGACATATCAGGCTTTTTGTGATGTTCTGTTATTTATATATTGTCATGATGTTTGATATTTATATTAAACATGGTCAAAGTTCCAAAACTGGAGGTGAATCCGTCTAAAAATGCTTTCTGGGAGTCAAAAGCCTTGTTCATGTTGTCCACTTGTATATTTCAGATCAGCTTCAGGCTCGAACTTGTACAGACGTTTTTGAGAAGTTTCCATTTGGAGTAAAGAATAAGAAAAAGAAGTGAAAGCCCTTGTTTACGTAGCCTGTGGAGCGGAGCTTTTTCGGAGCTCACAACTCAGAACAGAGTAGGAGGCGAACCTCAAGAGACAAAGAAGCTAAACACCCTGTTTCACATAGAGGATGAAGTAAGGGGATGTGTAAAGGGTTTTTAAAAACTCTAAATCATGTAAAAATGTTCCAGTCGAGCCCAAGAATATAAATATAGACCTGTAGACCTGGAAATGTGCATAATACATCTCCTTTAAGGGGATAAAATATATCAGTTAATGCTGCCTGATACTCTTTCTTATCATTTATGTGATATGAGGTGTTTCGGCTCACCAACTTTGCAGAATCTGCATAATTGACTCGTACTTCAACCTGTTTGGCAAGCCACAGAGATGCAGTGTGAAGTCATTGCTTTGAATAAGGGATGTCAGTTTTGGATGATTTTGCTGTTAGACTGATGCACTCAACCAGCAACTAACTGGTTAATTTGTAAGAAAAGTTGTGACGTAGCTTTCATTTGTGAGAGCTGTTCATCAGTCGGTAATCAGAGCTAGCTTGTCTTCCTTTGTTAGTAATAAATGCTTTATTTTTGGATAGGGACAGTTAGCTCGTCCTTCTTCACCTTAAATTGCGCTGTTAATAAAACGGAGACATTACAGCTATACCTTATTTTAGGGCTATGGGCTACATAGAGCACGCAGCTTTCAGGTCTCTTTTCCCCTTTTCCATTGAGCTGGAATCAGTGCTGGTTCGGAGCTAGTGCTAGAGCCAGTGCTCACTTGGTGCTTTAGACCAGCAAACAGTTGGTGCTTGCTCTGGCTCCTGGTCTGAGGCTCCGGGCTGGAGCTTTGGCGGTGTAAAAGCAAAGAACCGGTGCTTAGTCAGGCTCTGGCTCCGAACCAGCACCAGCTCCAGCTCGGTGGAAAAGGGGTATTTGTATCTGCGGGTTGGTGCTCCTTTCAGGGTCGGAGCCTCCATGTGAGAAGCCTTCAGTAAGTGAATGTATTTGTAAATCTTATTTTAGTACAGTACTCACTTTCAAAACTTTACAAAATTGCACCCAGTGATCTAATGTGAACTATGCAAGTACCTAGTATGCAAATTAACCTCATAGGCCAACATGCATAAAACCAGTTAAAAACATCCTCCTGAATGAAAATTGTGCACATGCTCTTGTAAATGTAATGCTCTTTATTTAATACCCAGTTTGTCTTGTGAATGTGTGTGCCATCTTGTCTGTTGTTACTGCCTTTTACTCTACCTCTTAATCATTATGTGTTAAGAGCTTGAGCCCAGAAGCCTGATGTTTGCTGCTGCGGTGTTAAAAATTAAAATTTCATTCTGCTGAGATGTAGTCATGTCTCACTTTAAGCTGCCTCCACTGCTTCCCTTTTTTTGGGTCGACAGCTTCACTGTGGAAATAAAGCAACGCCCGCATGAACAGCGATATCTTTACACCTCCACTGTTATCATGGTTAAAGTGTGATCGTGTAATTAGGAACAGTTGAAGAAATGCACTGTTTTTCTAACCTCTGCCTCCTTAGTCCTCTGCTCACTCGACTACAATCTTTACCTGCAGGTGAACAGTCTGTAAGAAAGAAAACGGCACAAGACCAGCAACATAAATCCTGTCGCCATGGGGACACCATAGATAAACAACACAGCGCCGTGAAAACACAAGTTGATAGCACAGGCGGCACACAGCATGTCCCTGTTTCCTCACTTAGAGAAAAAAAATGGTAGCATCTGCCTGATGGAATGCTCTTGTGTGTACTGAACATCCTGGAGAAACACAAAAACATTCGATAACAGACTGATCTCAAATGTTGTTTGATGCGCTGTCTGGCATAAAGCTTGAACGTCTGACTTTCCGCATAAGAGGCCAGTTTTGTTCGATTCGCCAGCATTTGGAGTATCCTTTGAGAACTCATTTGGATGAGTCTTTTACCCAGCCTAATCCTGTCTCACATCTCTGCATCACAACTAGAAAAGATTCCTCTCATTGGTAAAAGTTAGATTTTAAAGAAAAGATTCAAGTGTTGTTGCAAGTTTTCTGCAAATTACACAACATCACTAAATTTGTTTATCTCACTTCTCTATGTTCCCACCGTACTTTTTTCTTTTTACCTCTATCTATTCTCTCTCTTTATCTAATAATATCTTGCTGAAAATTGTGTCAGCCCTGCCTTTATTTACTTTCTCTCCTCCTTCAGCGTTCACACTCCCCTCTTCTTAAGCAGCCGCCGCCTCTCTTTCCCCTTGTCATTCATTATTCAACGAGCGGTTGCTTGGATGTCCACGGATCTGGATCCAAACTTCCTTGTGAGATGGTACACACGGCAACCGTAAAGGGGCGACGGGTACCATCAGTTAATGTCTCCATCACGTCGAGCTAAGACAACCTCTGGCGGTGATAACGGCTGGTGTTCCTGACGAGTCGAGTGCACGCCCGTGAAGGGAATGTGCCAGTGCGTTGTCAGCGTCGGCAGTGATATTACGTGGGAAAGGTCTGGTGGTAGCAGTTTGACTTGTTATGAATGTGTACTGACAGCAGGCGAGCAGCAGAGGCAGTGTTTGATCTGGGATGTACATGGACATTTACTCAGCGTGAGGACGACTGGCAGGCAGACAGACAGGCGGGGGATGGAGGAGTGAAGAGGCAGGGTGAGGCCTTCTTCCAGCCGGCTGTAACATTAAAGTCCAAAATGATGCCGTCTCACGCCCGGCTGACCGCAGGATAAGGGCAGGATGAGGGCAGGATGAGTGCAGGAGGTGAGCAAAGTTTGTGTGACAAACAGAGAAAGGTTAAGCAAATGTACGGAGCTCCCGTTGGCAGCATAAGCACGATTGTAAAATAATACAGCATTGTTACGCAAGACTGCAACTAATGATTGTTCTCATTATGAATTAAACAGTCGATTATGTTTCAATTAATTTTAAAAGAAAAGAAACGTTATGCTATTTTACAACAATAAAAAGTCCTGCTGGCCTTTTTAGACTCTGTAGGATCGTATCTTTGACAAACGTCCAGATGAAATGATCATTATTAAACAATACCTGATGTGGTGACCATGGCGACTGTCAACAGGAAATATCGGAGCCCTACTATCCCTCTTTGTCTAACTCCCAAGTGAACAGTTACTATAAGATGAAACCACACCAATTAAACACAGGTGACGTAACATGTGCAGCCCAAATACATAAATACAGGCAAATACACATTTTGGCTCCTCCAAGTGAGTCATTTGTGTGTAATGATCTCATTTTATCAACTGAATCTAGACATTTTGATGATGAACTGAATCATAGTTGCAACCTGAAAATGTTACTCCTCTAATTGAAGCCTCTAGACTAGCCTCAAGAACCTAGACTTTGGGGAAAGAAGGAGAGAGAGGTAGAAATATTTTCATATATTAGCAGAGTAGCACAACTTCACCTACTACAAGATTAGAGAAGACACAGAATATTAAAAAGGTCAAAGCTCCGGCAACACTTGAAGCATGCAGAACAACTTTATTGTTAGACACAAGCTGACACATGTCGGTCTAGTGTTGCTGGAGCTTTGACCTTTTTAATCTTTCTTCTATTGACATATAACATGTTTTTCTCCTTTTGTATTTAAGGGGGAAGTCTGTGTACCCAGTGTCTGTGTTTTCTAATCTACAAAACCCCGAAAATCTTCTTTTGGCTTCAGAAACGAATGCTCAGAGCTCCTATTAATAGTCCTACCCAGATATGACAGCTTTTTAATTTCAGGTGATTTCAATATTTGTGTCTGAAGCACTTCTAACAGTCTGAAGTGTTGAATTTTTACCCCTGATTGATTCTGTTAATTTATCTCTGGGCCCACTTAATATCAGAGCCTTGAGTCTTGATCTTTTTCTATATTGCGGTCTTATATTGTTTGATCCTTGAATGTCTGGTCTATGTTTTAATTTGTTTTTACCTCCTTGTTTTAGCTGCTCACATACAGTTTTTGATTCTACCTCTGCCAATGTTTTCAGTAAAGCCTTTAACACTTTCCCTTGTGAGGTAGAGCCGTGATTATCAGTGGATGAGCATCTAACTCATTTTAATATCATCTGTGATTTCCATCCTTGATGAAATTGCACCATTTAACACACAAACTGGGGGTAAATTTGAACCCCCATTGCAGTTTTTCAATTACTATGTTTTTAAAAACTATTCATGTCCACCAGTCTTTGACTTTTCCTAAAATACTGTTTCTGCACAGTTTATGTTTAAAACGATATGTCGGTAGGTAATGGCATTCGTTGGAGTGTGTGATCTGAAAACTACGTCTAGTCATCATTAAGTTATAAAAAGGCTCGAGTGCCTGAAGTGCAGGAAGACTGTCTGCACTTCAGTCAAGGTGCTGATTGCCTTCCCAAAGTGTGTTTGAGTGACACGTTGGTCTATAATCAGATGTCTTGAAAAGAAGATGATTTCACCTAATTACAAATATTCATTGTGTGTGAAACTTACTTTTAGTCACCATTTATTATAACATGGCAGTAAATGGTAACAGGAAAATGATGTAGCTTGATTAGCCTTTATTTGTATAGCACTTCTCAGACAAGAAATGAAGCCTTGTCCTTTCAGTAGTGAACATTTTAAAAGGCTCCCTTTCATCTGGTACTCTGCCTTGCTATTAATGAAACCTGGATTCAGTTCAGATGATTTTAGCAGATTTGCTGTAGAAGATTGTCTATGTTTGAATCTTTCCAACCAGCTTGTACAACTCACCAAGGGCATTAGTGGCGCAGTCCTTGAAAGGTTTAATTCATACCTTAAAGACAGGACTTTCTGTGTTGGTATTTCTAGGTCTTCCACATCTAGGCTGCATTGTGGTGGGGGGGGTTACGTTCATGGCTCGATTATGTTTCACCATTTACACTATTTGCCTTTAGGACATCTCATAAGATCACGCCACATCAGTTTCCATTTACACACAGATGATACTGATGAATGACTTTTTTTTCTAGTTATAACTCGTTTTGAGGACAAGGCAACCTCACATTGAGCAGCTATATCAAAACTGTCATACAGTCACACTTTTTTCAATTTAGGAAAATTAAGCCAACTCTGTCTACCAAAAACCTTGAACCAGCTATTCATGCTTTCATTTCATCACAGAGGAATTTATTATTGTAACTTCCTTTTCAAAAAGTCTGCAAAAAGTTTTGCTCCTCTCTACAATTTAATCCAAAATGCAGTCAATGGGATTTTAACCAGAGCTCATTATACCAATCTTTTCATTCTTTGGCTGACATTGACTGACCGTTTGTTTTTAAAGTTGATTTTTAAAATTTTACTTATCACTTTTAAAGCCTGGAATTGTTTTTAGCCCCCCAGGATACATTTCTGACCTTTTTAACTCCCCATGTGTTGCACAGTCCCTGAGGTCCTCAAATGCTGCTCTCCTGGTGGTTCCTAAATCCAGACTGGGAAAAACAAAGATGACAGAGCCATCAGAGTCCTTCAGAGGAGATTAGGATGACATTGTCTATATCTTCATTTAAGTCTCTCTTTTTAAAAAAACACACTTTTATAGTCCTGTGATCCTTCATTTCTTATGTTCCCACACCATTGGTTTTATTGTTTTAATTTTAAGTTTTATTGCTTTTTTTATTAGCTCTTTTCTTTTATTGTTCTCATTGTTTCTACAATTAACACTTATATGATTTTCATGAATATTATTCATATTATGAAAACTAGAATTATAATTGTTTGTCATGTTTCTCACGCCTCTACTGTCTGCTTTCTTACACGAAAGGCAGAAACATGCACACACCTGAACACATTTCCCTCCAAAGATGGCTTCAGCACGAATATTTATAGCTTTCTGTGAAAAAGGATTACGTAACTGTTAACACACCAAACCCAATGTATGTGAAGTGTGAGATTTCCTGCGTAGGTACGGTGGGTGTCGAGTCATGTCCCCCTCCTCTTTCTCATGGGTCGTAAGCTGAGTTGGAGTAAAGCTCATCAGGTTTAATGACACACTAATTTGCACCTATTCCCTGTCAAACCATCCGAGAGCCCACCGTGGAAAATGGTAGTGTGTGTGTGTGTGTGTGTGTGTGTGTGGAAAAAGGGAGAGAAAGAAGCGTTACCTTTTTTATTGTTGTGCTTTTAATGTGAGTGCATGCTAATTAGTTTAGGACAGCTTGCTTAGCACATTGTATTCTGTTTTATGGTATTTTTCATCATCAGCCTGCTCATGAATATAAATCATTGCAGAGGCATGCTCCAGATGATGTGAAGTCACGTATTTTGGATGTTCAGGAAAACAGTATTGTTATTTTTCCAATTTATAATGTTTTATTTAAGCTCTGTAATCCCACTTATCTTTATTTCATCACAACTACAGCAGACTCTGATAACAAGGATAGAATAGCTTGTGCAACAGTGAAATCTACGAAATGTATTATAATATTCTACTGTATTCTGTATTTTTCCAATATATTCAATTTTAAATTACAGTCTGAAATGTATGAGTTTTGTTTGGGTAGCTGTTGAATATTTTATTTACTCGTCATTAGGTCCATTTAAAAATCAATAACTAAAGATTGCATCACTAACCAGTGTCTGATATCACTTGTGATGTTGATGTGATTATTTCATCCTACTTTGCAGTCAATGGGGCAATGGGGATGTTTGAATTTGAGGTGAGATTTGGTCATCAACTCAAGCAACTTTCATAACTTTATAATGGAGGTTTTGGTGTAAGTCTTATTGTATTCTTGAAATGTGAATATACTACCATTGAAATAAACATATTTAATAGCGTAACATCAGCCACATCAGCCACATCAGCACAGTAGCCAGTCATTACTGTTATTTACATGACTATTGACTCACTGCATGTCATTCACCAGTATAAAGCACAGTGAGAGTGTTCTTATCAAGCAAACATTACTTTAATTGACACCTGAAGCAGTCGCACTGAAAGGCAGGCTTATCTAATTAAAACTCAGCTCAAGAACTGAGCACATCTCCTTCCGGTCGATATCGCGGCTTTGACTGTCCGGCTGATTGTGTCACTTTGATTGATCATGAGGATTGGAGGAATAATACAACCGGCTTGCATGGAAGTCCCAGAGTTCATAACATTTCTCAATAAAATCAGAGTTCTGTGTTTTTTCTTCTGAGCTTTGTTTTTTTTTATTCTCACCTCTCCAAAACAGATCTGACCTAAAGTGTATTCATCAGCTGAAAAACACAGATGTTGATTGGCCTGCATCTGTGTTGATAGGCTTCTTGATGTTTCAGAAAGCACACTAAGCACATCAATTATACCTTTAGGCAACATTTACATAAGGTCTCCAAGGTCTTCTCTAAATAAGAGTCTGAGTGCACATGTAGCTGAAGCTCATTAAACTGTACGAGGCAGTGTCAGAGGGCATTTACTCATAAATCCAAAACAAGAGGAAAGGCTAATTAAGCTACATGATAAACTGACTCTGGCAGTGTACAGCCATTTCAGCAGTGAGTCTTTTACAGCTGAGCGAGCGTTAGGAAGAGCAGAAATAAAATCTGTCATGTCCACCTGTAACGCAGATATGCCTCTGTGCCGTGCAGTCTAGTGGTTTGACCATCACATGTTCATTCTCACTTGGTCCAAAGCTGTCAGAAAGTATGTGTAATCTTCTCAGAGCGCTGTCTGGTTTCTTGCAGCAGAGTCTTGTAGGTTCACTCACTGAGTTATTATGTAGGTTGTGAATGATAAAATCTCTTAACTGTTTTGAAGTGGATATTTGTCATTTGGGCTTTTTTTTTTTTAAAGGGTAAAGAGTCCCATCGGCAACGTTTTCTACCCACACGTTGACAACCAATCTTTGGCAACCTTTTAAGGTGATTTAAGCACATCTCATCTATTCATCTGGAGACAGATCTAACAATACTGGCAGCGCATGTAACTGGCAAGCCACAGGAATAATGAAACGGTTCATTAGTGATTTTGGTTTTGGCGATCATAGAGGAACAAGCCAAATGCTAACAAATATAATTCTTATATATTATTTATCTTTTCCCCAGTTGACCAAACACATTCCTACATAAATGTCTTCTAAACCATGAAAAACATGATTTAATGGTTTCATTTTATCTTTCAAAGGTGCTACAGCTGAATAAGACTTAAATCTAAAAAAATACAAAATGAGGGAAAAGCTGTTTTTCTTCTAACAGCAACAGTGAAGCTTATCCTTTCTGTTCTTTCCTTTCTGCCTTTCTGTCAGAATTTATGCTTGACTGAAAATCCTATCTTAAAACATATAGAGTAGAAGGTAATTTACGGTTGACTTCATACAGGATGTTAAAAACGGGCTTAACAGAATCTGTTCATGCACACCTGCAAAAAAAAAACACCTGGCACTACACATTGGCACAACACTTTTGGCAAGAAATCATCTTTTCTTCATCTCGATATCCCTGTCACTTAGAAACACACTCACAATCAGACATCTAAGCATTTACACGTCAGTTGCCAAGAAAACAATCTTCACTGACTGGCTGCAAATCTTCCTGCAATCCAGATATTAAACAAGTGCCCCCGTGTTGTCTTGTTTGCCTGATCACCATCACAGTCATTCATAAACTGGAGCCCGATTCCAAAATGAACAAGGAAATAGAAAAGATTGAATTGTCACCCTTTTGGTCATGTCACTCTGTGCTACTCTCAACCAGACTCAAATGTAGCAACTTTAAATTCAGGCGTATGAAGAAAGGAAACTTCTGAAGTAGAACCACCAGGTGGAAGATGTAACCTTTCAGGTGTATCTCCCACAACATCCAGAATATAGTTTAAGAGAGATAGAATGAAAGGATAACAATCATATTTAAAGAGCAGCATCCGCAGACTGATGGCAGAAAGATTATTGATCAGATATGCTGATGTCAGAATTAGTTTATGACAGAAACTTTGCCAGAATGGAAACGCTGAGGAGGAAGAAAAAGCTGACATTCATCATCAGAGGAAATTAATGTGAGAGGCAACATCTTCCTTATGGAACTATGGCCAAAACTAAATTAAATTAAATGTTCCTCTTATATCATTTTAGGGTAATAATTCTTCTACTTAACGAGCTTTCTAATCTCTTATACAGTACTTTAGCCGTACTAATGGTCTAGTTTTGTGGATTGTATTGCTGACTAGTCGTCCATTTTGATCCTAACTGAAATATCTCATCTACTGGATGGATTTAAACATTAATTGTACTCAGAGGATGAAGCCTACTGTATTTTATGATCCCCTGAATATTACCTATTGCGCCACTATGCAGTCTAGCGTTGCGGATTTCCATTAAAGGTATACTATGTAAGATCTGTCGGGTTAGAAAGAAGGAGAGAGACAAGCGGTCGAGCGAACTAGAACGTTAAAGAAGAGAGTGAGCAGTACTGGTGAGTACAAAACTATGAATCTGAGAAATAAAACTATTTACTGATTGTTTCATGGCGGATACATTTTAAAGCACAAATAAACACTCTTAGAGGCATCCCGAACACAGTAAACTCATGAGGAAATACAGACAGAGGGTATTAGTATTATTGCCAGAATAACCAGTATTTTAAGTGTAATGATGAAGCCTTGCAGCTGGTGCAGGTCTTTTCTTGCTCAACTGACCCCAAGCTTCAAAAAAGCTAAATTCTTTGGCCATATTTCCCAACCTTACTGTGTAGACACCAGGCGGGGAGCTCCGGTTCTCTGAAATGCGAAAGTAACTTAGAACTGCATTCTAGCAAAAGGCCACCAGGGGGCGACCGTTTTGGTGTCAAAGGGACTTCCGTCTCTATACAAGTCAATGGAGAATTCACCAACTTCTCACTTGATTTCTAACCTCAGTAAACGTTTTTAAAATGTGTTTATGGTCTCAATCGCTAGTTTAAAGCCTTCTTCAATGCAGTATGATGTTCATTTGTGAAGTTTTGGCCTCCCTGATTTTGTATTTGTAGATAAAGCAGGGTATTCATTAGGGTGTGGCTACGTCATGTTTGACAGGTTGATTGCCCAATGTCCTCGAGGTCCAGCCCTCGCAACCATAGCAACCTCCCTGCTCTGCCCATGACTCCGCCTCATGCCCATATAAGTAGAATCCATGTTTTTATTTTTCCCAGCATGCACCTGAAATTTTCGAAACCATTGGCTTCCGAGCAGCAGTCCACAAACCAATGGGTGACGTCACGGATGTTACGTCCATTTCTTTTATACAGTCTATGGGAGACACAGTGTAAATCTTAGTGTCACTTGTCACCTATATATGTCACATTATGTTTGGGATGTAATTTGTTTGTCTCTCCTTTACTGCTCTGTTATTGTTTTGCTCTAAAACACAACAAATAATCCACACCAGTGCATTAATCAGTTGAAAATTAGCTGTTCATTGTATTGAATTAAATGACTAATGGGTGTGGAATATGATGGATGATGATTGCAACTTAATTAGAAAGAAATAATGAAATCAACATTTCATTTTAATTTAAATATTCAGGCTCGTACATTTGTGTTTTTTTGTCCCCAGGCAGTTTTAATATTGTGTGTGTTACTCTGCTTCTTTCTTAGCAACAGTCTGTACATATTGATTTTCCTGTGCACCCTCTCAGTACTTTCACTCAACTAAAACTATGACATAAACTGCACTTTATGATCCTTTTTATTGACCTGGTATAAAAAAGGCTCAGCATTCAAATGGCCTTCATGTTAACAATGCATTTGTGCTCTGACTGAATAGCAGTCCTCAACATAGGAGGCGATAAATGGTCGAGATGCCGAATCAGCGCTCACACTGTCTCTACAAGTCAGGTAAAGGACTTTGCTGTTCATGGACCGAGGCATTTTATAACATGCCATCCTCTCCATTCACATATGATGTTCTACTATCTGTTTACTTTGTCTCTCTTTCTCTCATGTGCCTCTTTCAACCTAGTTTTATCTAAATATTCAAAAATGCAACAACAGTCAGACAGACATATGCTATTGTCTTTAGTCAATAAACACCTCGACTTTATTTACGTAGCACTTTAAACACAACACAATTGATCCAAAGTGCCTAACACAGAGGAAAACAAACCTAACAAAGATAAATCAGAATGATAATAAAAGTAATAATAGAAAAGCAGAAGTGATTTGCAGGAAAAAAAAGTACTTGTCTAGAATATATGTTGGTTGAATAAAAAAAAAAGAAAAAAAAAAGAACACCCCGCTGCTGAAATAAGGAGAGAAACAATATTTTTGTTGCTACAGGTGTAGAAAGAATTGTCTTCTTTACCTAAATGACGCACGTCTTTCATTTCTGTGGTTTAACATTGTGAAACAACGCAGAAGAGATGAGAAGATTCGGGGCACATCCATCTCGACACAGAATAACAGCAAAACAGTGACAATAGATTCCAGGCATACGCAAGTCTGAAAAGTAATGGAACAAAAAAAAAAACACATCTGGAAAGACTCTTATATCTCATCTTACATACAGTTTTATTTAAATGATCTGCTTTTCTCTGTCTTTGCCATAGAAGTTTTTTTTATTGCTACTCGTATTGTGTAAATGTGGGGTCCCTGCTGTCTCTGCTGTGATGTTTTTGCACTGCAGTCCCCCCCCCCCCCGAAAAACTGTCAATTACGCCGTGTAAGCATTTGATCAGGTTTGAATTTTTGTCTCCAGCATTGGTGACTAATCGTGGCTCCACAGTGTTTGTGGTACCTGAATGTAAAACCACATCACTTGTTTGTCTTTGTGATTAATCTTTTTTTTTTTTTTTTTTTTTACATCCTTTAAACACACAGACTGTGGATGTTCAGTATATAAACAACATTACAATCCCATTTATCAACACATAAATTACATCTCTGTACACTTCAAAGGATGCTCTCTGAGGGGTTTTAGAGAGCAAATAAATGACGACAGCCCTGACAGATGCTTCTGGAAATCCTAAATAGTGGAGGATTTAGGCTATTAGCAGACACCATGGCTGAAGGGTTTGAATTTAAATTTCTATTTTTGTTACCGTCATATTAGGAGTGAAACCAAATTTTCCAATATTCCATAGAAAACTGATGCTGCGTCAGATGATGTCCTTAGGTTGTTCTTAGTGATGCATTTCTTGTTGTTCGTACTGGAAAGACACCAATTACTGTGTTTACAGCACCGCATGTACCAAAATTGGCTCTAGATTGAATAACTGCTGTTGTTCTGCACCTGTAACCACCTTTTTTTCCCCCTGCTGTACCTTCCTTTCCATTTTGCTCCTTGTCATCCTCCTTTACGCCATTATTTATTTCCTCTTTGTTCCTCTCACATTTCATTATCTCTTTGTCCTGTTTGCTCTGTATTGAATCCCTCTCTAGTGAACCCAAAAGCTATAGTGGTTGGCTCACTCAGAGGCTTGCAGGTCAGGGGTCACCAGAGTGGAGGTGCAGCAGATATACAGTACAGGTATCTTTCAGCATAAGCAACTCCCCCCCCCCACCCCACCCCCCACCCGTTAGACACACAGCCTCTTCTTCACTCCCTGGCTGCACCACAGTAACTCTCATCCATTAATACTCTTAACATAATCAAATCTGTTCACTTACGGAGAGCCTCAAAGCGTACAATGTGTGCGTAGATATAAATGAATATTTGATACCACTACAGATACAGAGCTGCAGGCCAGCTGAGGAGGAATTAGTCTTTTTTTTTTCCTTTTTTTTTTTTCTTTGCTCCGTGTACATAGGAGTAAATGTTTGTGAACTTGCACATGTAGCCACGGGTGCCACTTGTATTGTTCGGCTTCATTGGAACTGCATCATCTCCTTCATAAGTAGATTTAATAAAGAATAACATTTCTGTTCCATATGAGATTTCTTTAACCTTCATGTCGTCCTCCCGGTTCAAATTGACCCCGTCTGTTTTGACTGTTCCTTCTTTCCTCCTTTCCTTCCTTCTGTCTGTCCTTCCTCCCTCCCCTCTGCCTGCCTCCCTTCCTTCTTTCTTCTGTCCTTCTTTCCTTCTTTCCCCCTTCCTCTTTTTTCTTTCTCCCTCCCTCCTTCCTTCTTTCCTTCTTTCCTTCATCCCTCCTACCTTTCTTCCTTCCTTCTTTCAGTCCTTTCCTTCCTCCCTTCCTTCTTTCCTTTCCTCCCTTCCTGCTTCCCTCCTTTACTTCCTTCCTCTTTTCCTTCCTTCTTCCTTCCTCGCTTCCTCCCTCCCTCCTTTCCTTCCTTCTTCCTCCCTCCTTTCCCTCCTTTTTCCTCCTTTCCTTTCTTATTCCTCCCTTTCTTCCTCCCTTCCCTCCTTTCCTTCCTTCCTTCCTCCCTCCTTTCCTTAAAAGTCTCATCAGTATCTAAATGAAAACATTTAATCTTCTAATTTAATAGTGATATATTACAATATAGTTTATTTTCTGAAACCTTTTAACAGATCAGAAATTAAGCGGATCAGGTTTTCCATAAATATTTGTTAGCATGAGAAATGGTTGTGAAATTTGCACCTCTGCTTGTTAATATAATTTCATAAAAGTGCAAGAATTTCCTCCAACACAAGTGGATAGATAGTTGTCATTTTAGGCATTGCATCTGCCCTTGCTAAAGATTTAGGAAAACCTGCAGATAGTCTGTATGTGGCTAAAACACTGAGCTGAATACTGGACAAAAGAAGGCATGTCATTACATTTGTGCAAAATACTGGAGCTCTAATTCTGCCACGAAGCAGTCCTGCTTGTTAATAATGCAACATGCCTGTAATGGCCCAATACATCCAGATATATTAAAGGCACAGCTAGCTTTAGTAGAAGTTGTACATTGTCATCCTGAATCATCACATTAAATATATGCTGGTTTAGTAACACTGTTTGTTTTTCCTTAAGATTATTTAGTTTCATAAAAGCGCCAGGATTTCTTCTGGTGTTAGCTAAGGCGGTCTGTACAGCCGCTACTTTAGAAACAGCACCAGTTGACAAATTTCACCTCTTGTAATATACTGTCATATCCTCCAACTTGCCTATACGTATAGATTTATTTAATAACCTCTTCCCCTTCCAAGCACGTAGGAGAACCTCTCAAAACCAGTGTTTGGTGTGTCCATTCTGGGCTACTGTAGAAACATGGTGGAACAACTTGGCAGGCTTTGTGGAAGAGGACCTGCCTCTTATGTAGATATAAAGGACTCAATCTTAGATCACGAAAACACAACAATGCTTACTTTCAGGCGATTATACACTAATTAAAACACACTCCTGCCAAGTCAGATCTGCTTGATGCCACTAAATCTTACACACGGGTCCTTTAACATGACAACTTGATAGAAGGTTATATGTGAGACATTTTCACTCTTCCTTTTGTTTGTGCCTTTTGTTGTTGTTGTTGTTGTTATTGTAATGAATTAGATGGATCCACCAGACAGTGAGTAACACGACTGATTGATACCCTTTCTTCGGATGGTTTGTCATTATCAGAGACAATCAATAGAGACAGAAACCCCCAAATTAATCTCATTTTAGACTGCGGTATGTGAAGGGAATGCTGAAGGGTTTGGCATTTTCATGCAAATAGCGATAATAATGATTCCCTTCCTCGCTCTTTCCTCACTCACCACAAATAGATTCTAGTCAGTCAAAGAATCAACCGGCTTTAGGCATCAGAAAGATAAAAATGAAGACATACACAATCCGAGAGTTAAAGAGCCTGCATATTAAAAATGAGCATTTCCACACGGTCGAGTAAGTCCATACCTGGTCTTTATGTCTGTGGGGGCATAAAAGCTTGCAGAGAGAAGAAAGGGGGAAAAAAACAAGATTAGAGAGTGTCATTAAGGACGACAGTGTGACTCTGACACCCAGACTGTGAGAGACAGAAGAGAAAGAGAGAGAGAGGGAGAGAGAGAGGGAGAGCGTGTGAAGGAGAGATGGAAAGAGCGATAGAGAGACATCATTACAGTAGAGATCACTGTGAAACTGGGAGAGGCCATCAATATGGAGGGAATAGATGCAGCAGATAGATGCCGAAGAGGTGTGTGGGGGGGTTGAAGGAGGGAGAAGGGGGGGAAAAAGAGGAAAGCAGAGCACCAGAGAGAGGCTGTTACAATATCCAAGTGACAAAATGCAATGTGATTGGTAGGGGGCTGGGGGTGGTGGTGGTGGTGGTAGGGTAGGGTAGGGGGGGTGTAAGGAAAATGTCTGCGAGGGCTCCCTGCTGTGGCACAGGGGGCTATTCTGGGTGACTCAGGCGGTGCTGATAAACCTGTCATCCTCTTCCTCTCTGCCATTGCACCCTCACACCTCACTTTAGGCAAAATGATAACAATTATCACATAAATGCGCTCCTCTTACTCCTCTTTTTAGAGATGGAGTGAAATTACTTCTTTTCACTCGAGAAACACACAGGTTAGGGTGCCGTTGAGTCTGAAAAAAATGGGCAATATCACCTTATATCTGTATGTGTGTGTGTGTGTGTGTGTGTGTGTGTGTGTGTGTGTGTGTGTAGATTCATTTTGTGCACGTGTGCTGTGTCTTTGCTTGCATATAGTCGGGTGTAGCCCACAGGCATCATTGTTTATCTTTATCTAAAAGTGAAGCAGGCAGTGTGTGGATTAGCACTATAGGTGGTTATGAGCTGAGAGAACAGAGGAGGTGGTTATGAGCTCAGGGAGCGAGAGGATTGGTAAAACAGGGTGCCATAGAGAATGTTTTTTTATTTTTTATAAGCAGTGTTACTCGTAGGGCAGCTTCTGTTTTTAAGATGTTTCGATGCTTTTAAAAGAAGAATCTATCCTTTTATAATAGGGAGCAGACAAAGTTAACATTGGCTGCGAGTGGAATTCAGAGATATTACAGCATTGGTTTGTACATGTGTTTACCCTGTGAGCTACTCTGGTGTGTAGCAAACCATCACTTGATTTTGTTTGTTGTTATTTTTTTTCCCAGCATATTTTTAGAGACACTCCACTGGTTTTTACACTTACGCATCCATTTACTCCTCGTGGTACATGGTGAGAAACTACAGAGCCTGTGAAAACAAGGCGTAATGTCTTCAGTGGCTTTGGGAGAGTTTTGTCTAGTGAGACCCCCCTTGATGATGTCATGATGATGTCATCGCACTTAGAGACCACATATTTAGCTTTTGGGCTCTGGTGTTAAGCAGCTAGGGAGAGTTTTTAGGCCATTTTAGAGCTTGACTCATACTACTGTTAATACTACTGCTGCTGCTACTACTACTACTACTACTACTAATACAGTACTACTACTACTACTATTACTACTGCTACTACTCCCATTACTATTACTACTAATACTACTGCTGCTACTACTACTATTATTACTACTACTACTACTACTACTGCTGCTACTATGACTGCTGCTACTGCTACTACTGCTACTACTACTACTACTGCTACTACTACTACTACTCCCATTACTATTGCTATTAATACTACTGCTGCTACTACTACTACTATTATTACTACTACTACTACTACTGATACTACTACTACTCCCATTACTGTTGCTACTAATACTACTGCTGCTACTTCTACTACTACTGCTACTACTACTGCTGCTACTTCTACTACTACTACTATTACTACTACTACTACTACTACTACTCCCATTACTATTGCTACTAATACTACTGCTGCTACTTCTACTGCTACTACTATTACTACTATTATTACTACTACTACTACTACTACTGATATTACTTCTACTCCCATTACTATTGCTACTAATACTACTGCTGCTACTTCTACTACTACTGCTACTACTACTGCTGCTACTTCTACTACTACTACTTCTACTACTACTACTACTACTCCCATTACTATTGCTACTAATACTACTGCTGCTACTTCTACTACTACTGCTACTACTATTACTACTGCTACTACTAGCCTACTACTATTCCTCCTCCTCCTCCTCCTACTAGTACTACTACTCCTACTCCTCCTCCTCCTCCTCCTCCTCCTACTACTACTACTGCTACTACTACCACTGCTACTATTACTACTACTGCTACATTTATTTATATAGCCTTTCATACATAAAATTCAGCTCAGGGTGCTTTACATTTAAAGCAATAAAACAAGAGCAAACAAGTACATAACATGAAAATCAACAGCAGAGATGGAAAACAACAACAACAAATGAGAGGATATAGAAAGTGAAAATGATTAACTAAAAGCTTTGTGGTTTAGGTTCTTTGCCCACAGAGTTTGCCCACATACTAGGAAATCAAAGTCCATATACCTTGACCTCTGCTTAATCAATCTTTGCCATGTTGTTTCTTATCCATCACTTGAAAGGCCTTCTACTTAAACACTATGACAGACTTGCATAAATAGGATATGGCCAACCATCAAGTCGTTGTAAAAGGTTTGTGCCTTTTAGCTTGGTTTCTTTGGGCAGGTGATGGAAAATATCGATCTTTATCTATAAATGATGTTTCAGTTACATCCAACTACTTGAATATAATTTCCATTAGTGAGGACAGGCTAACTAATGTTGTGAGGGAAACCCTGCAAGCTGTTTGCGTGCTCGAAGTTTCCCCTCTTTAGCCTTTTGTGGAAGCGGTCCAACGTCCAGCGTACATGGAAAGATGCCAGGGATATCTCTGGATGCCAGCTGGTTAAAGGTGATATTATTTGAGTATTAATTTTAGGAGATAGTGATGTAAAATTTCAAGTGAGTCAAATGATGTATGGAGAACAAACAGGAAGATGATGTTTCTTGAAATCTGGATTGGATTTTGTCTGTGAGGGCATGAATAAAAAACCAAGTGATTATGGTGACCTGGTGATCTACGCATCACCAGGTCACATGTTGGTTTTTCTAACGAGCATAGCCTCTGACCGTTTACCCACACATAGCTTACACAAGAAGAGCTGGGTCGATTCACACTTCCAAACTGCATTCGTCCAATTCCAATACAAAATACAATACAAGAAGTGTGAGGATACTGACAAGTCAAACAGCCTGCAGTATATTATAATGACAGGGACGATGAAGTGTATAGGCAGTCCAAGAGCAGTGGAAAGGCTGCGGGTTATTCTGCGGGATAACTGAAGGCTGAGGCCAGCGCTGCGGGGAAAAGAGAAACGGAAATGTTGGAAAGGGCAGCCAGAGTTAAAAGCCATGACGACATTGGATGGTCTCAAGGACAAGTTACACAGGAATGCTTTTAACTGCAGGTTCCTCTGGGGAAGAAACTGAAATTTTATTAAATCAAATTAAGTGGCTGGCAGGATGAGCCAAGACATAAACGTCTGTGGTTGAAAGAGTTTTGTGTTATTTTTATCTGCTGTGTTATGTACGATTGTCTTAACTGAATCTTAATCTTATTTCTCCTCATTTCTACAAAGCAACCGTTCATCTTTAAATATTTTAGTGTGTTTAATTTGTTAGATTTTAGTTGAAGACACACAGGGTTATTGCTGCACCTGAAACCATGCCCAGAAATGATGATGCAGCTGCTGAGTCTTTTTCAGACTTGTGTATAAACTGGAAGTGACTCTGCAGATATGGTGTCATGTGGATATAAACAATGAGCCTCCGTCTACACAAGAGATGATTCATTTCTCTTTCAGAAATCTTTGTTTTACTTTAATGGATATGGAGGTTGCACTTCAACAATGTGATAATCAGTGGAGTGCTAAACCCAAAATCCAGTAAGCATGTTCCAAAAAAAAAATAAAAAAAATGAAGAGGTGGTACATCTCAATTCTCAATAGAAAAATGTGTTTTTTTCATGATGTGAGACAAATAAACAAGTGACATGTTCCTATTTGTCCTCCATGACTAGGACATTTGAGATGTGCCTTTTCATATTTTTGGAAAATTTTTTGTTCTACATGTATTTGAGGTGTTTTGTATTTTAGTGATATGATAATGACACATGTCTCTATCGCTTTAACCATTTTGGAAAGCGCAGCGGTTTTTGTTTCTTTGGAGCAGACTGTTGCCTGAAATTGGGACAGTGGAGTTGCAGTTGCACCACCAAAATTATGTTGGTGGTCGTAATGCATTTCTAATGACACAGCTGTGAAGTTTAGGCTTTTGTTGGTACAGGAAATTCTTTTCAAGTGGGTTAAATTGAGCTTGAGCTGTATTTAAGGCCTGCTGGCTTTTCACTGTTTGTCTGTGGCTGTTGCAAATGATATGAAAGGAAATAGAGATATACTGTATGGCTTCCAGTGTGAAAAAGCTGAACTTAAAAAGATTGTATTAATGTGAATTAAAAGGACTCAAGTGTAAGTTATGTATGGAGATGTCCCCTTTCCTTGTGTTTTTTGTCAGATAAACGAGAGCAGAGAGGTGATATTCCTCTACCTGTGAAGTGACATGTCATGCTGAGATTTAGTGTGACAGTGTGTGGGTTATGGAGATGAACTGCTGAACCACTGGTGGGCTGCTTAAAACAAAAAACATGGAAGAACAGCTAAAACAGCCAAATTGCTCAAACTTAATGACATCTCAGAGTCTCTTGGTAACATATAAAGTATATTTAGTGTAAGTTTGAAGTTGTACAGGTTACTTAAATACATATTGAACACTGTTCTGGATGTAAGGTTATTTCTTATTTCTGAGCCTTTTTATGTTCTGCATGAACTGTCTTATACAAGTTCATGACTAGCACATTAAAATGATTTAATTATATAACAGTGGAGGTGGACTGCAATGTACAAGTTATACCTGTATTAGTACTAATAATACTGTATTAGTACTGTTATCCCAGTGCTGTATATAGTTTTTAAACAACAATGAACTTTTAGAAACTCCAGTGAAAATTAATTGGATCCAAAATAGAAAGCTTTTAGTTACTCACTGTGGGAAATGTCACCTTTTTAATCTTTTTAACTTTCATCCTCTCTTATTTTATTGCTTTTTTATTTAAAAAAAAACTTTGATCTGCACATTATGTATGAAAGGTGCTATATAAATAATAATAATAATAATAATTAAAGTTATTATTAGACCCTACATTTTACATATCCACCTCCACTATTATATAATTGCATTTGTTATTGCACACAAACTTGTCACTTTTATATATTTCTTTCTGCATTGCATGGTCTATAGTTCATTTAAAAATTGTATTATTTCTTTTTTTTTGTGCATTTGTCTTTCTTTACTTTTATTCTTTATTCTTCTATGTTGCGTTTGTTGGCTTGCATACTTCCTGTCCATACTTCCATACTGGCTCCAAAGAGATCTCTTCCTAAAACAATTTAAATATAATTCATTAGGGACAAAATCCACAGTCTTTGTTCTGTATACAAGTCAGTTGTGAAGTGCAGCCAAAGCTTAATTTGAGACCTCAGCTGTCCAGAGTTGAAGCTACAGTCGTGCTTTGTTTGGATTTAAACTTTAGAAGATACCCTCTTGTCTAAATCACATCACTGGAGACTCAAATTACCTCCAGATGAACTTTTTTGGATGCATTTTTAAAAGCACATCAGTAATGCTTTTAGCTTGACACCACTGACACTCATCTTAGGGTTTAATTTATGAAAATAGAGGGTTGTGAACCTGCTTAGACGGCTCATTGTGCGTGTTGATTTTATATTAAGAAAACAAACAAAAGAAGCAGATTGTGTCTATGCTTGAATAAAAACATGTTTTTTTCTTCTTTTTTTTGGCCTTAGCAGCGGGAGGTTGTTTATGTCTCAGTTGTTGTGTGGAGTGTCATTACCTTCTAAATGAAAACAAGCAGACCCCGTCCTTTAAAAAAGAAAAGAAAAGAAAAAGACAACACCGATGATTTTTGCATGTTTGATGAAAAACAGCAGAGCGAGCCCACATCATTACCTTCTTGATATAACATGTGTTTGTGTGTAATTCACAGAGATATTACACAGTTTCGGAGTAGAGACACTCGGGGAATAAACAATATACCAAACTCAGATTGACATTTGAAAAAAAAGAAAAAAAAAAGAAGCGCAAATGCTGCAGTATTGACTTTTCAAAGTGTTTTGATACGTGTGATGTATAATTCAAGTAGAAGCTTTTGATGAACTCATCTTCCTGAAGAATATTGTATGACAAACGGAATAAACACTGATGTCTTTAGATGCAATGAAAGCTTTAAATCCCATAAGATTGAACTCTCAGCTCATATTACATACCTGTCAGAACAATAGATTTTTTAAAATAATATCCATCACACATACATGTATGTATTTGTACAGGCATGTCACAACACATTCACGCTCCTCTGTTTGTGCTGAAGCTTTATTGACTTAACTGTCCTCGAAGCCCCCTCCCCACAAATATAGTGCCTTAAAGGATAAGGCTGTCGATTTTTTTACTGTCATGAAATCCCATGTGCAGAACCAAACCAACAATGAATTGATCTACTTGCAAGTGATGTATGTGTAGTATCCAAAATCTGATGCAGTGTAACGTATTCTTCTCCTCTATAGACAGCTATTGCTAGCTACTATAGCTAGCTACTATAGCTAGCTACTATAGCTAGCAATTCTCCGACTGACTTTTTAGTCTTTCCGGCTCGCTCATTTTTAAACTATTCCTATACAGTAAAAGTCTTAAATACATGTGTTGGCAATATGCATTTGATTGTGCTAAAAAGTTAAAGCTAACTCATAAACGATCCATGTAGAGGTTAATTAAATATGGAAACAGATTTGTTCTTAACTTGCAGTGAATGATGAGAGAAAATGTAAGATATTGCTATTATTTTGTTCTAAAATAGCCTTGTTTTTCCTGTTTTAACAGAACAAGAGAATATACTTTTAAAAGGCAGGTACTGTCAGCCGAGGTCACTGGAGTGTAAACGCTGCCAAATCTACTTAAGCTAATTAATTTGCTATAGTTAGCTTAAACTCTGGAATTTATTTTAATTAAGTGATCCTTGGCTGGTTACTACGGCAGGCTGTAAGCGGTTTATTTTAGAGTAGATAAACATACAGTTTTAATTCATTAATTCTTTACAATTTGATCTTATTTTTCTGGTTCTGGACAGGATAAAAATATACTACTTCTCAAACTCTTTAAATGCAGCAATTCCCTTGAGGACCACCAACATGTGAGAAAATCAAAAGCTCAGACAATTGCAGTTTAGCAAAGATTCAATTGTCTTAATAGTAAATATAAACCCTTACAAGACAGCATCTTTGTATTACAAGCTAATACATATGTCCATGTTTGGCCCAAGGATAATAACCTGAGGTATTTATCAAGGTCACTGAAAAACAACTTGCCTTCCCTGAAGTAATCCACTAGAGACAAAACTACATGACAGGCAGTGTGCCCCTCTTGTCTTCTGAAAGATTAACAACTGTGTCTTGATCTTAGAGTGTGGACCACACTGAGACTATTTTTGGAAATCTGCATCAAAAGTTGCGAAAAAAAAAAAAAAAAGTTGATGGCAATTATTATTATTTTTTTCTGTCCTTACATTGACATCTTCCTTCTTGTGATGTCCCGTATTCCCACACAATTAGAGTGTCTGCGTCGCCTCCGCTCAGCCGCTCCTCGGAAAGGTGTCCATTAATTGCAGTCTTGAGGTCTCGGGTTTGATCCGTAACGTTAACGCTGATAAAATAAAAATAATCTGATGTAGCTCTGTGAGTGTTATCAGTAGTCATCTAAAAAGGTTATATGATGCACAGAGGACTTGCTTGTTGTTGCTTGTTCACTGTGTCTTCACTGGTTTATAGATAAAGAGCGTGAACACACATAGCGACATCCTATTAAATAAAATTATCTACCCTCCAGTTTATTGTCACTGCTGAGTCAGGTGGTAGAATTATGATAACATTTAGCATCTGTTGCTGTGTTGGTTCTGCTCTCCCAGTGGGTGTCAATTTATGTGAGCACAGGTGCAGTTTACTGTGGTTGAGCTAATTGAAAAGAATAAATATCAAGCCTTTTTTTCCCAGTAGTATTTGCTTGGAAACTTTTGATACTAAATTGTTGTAAAACTGCTTGATTCTTCGAAGTCTCCTATCCACTTTTTTATTTTTTTTAGATTCATGGCATTATCAACAAATCACATCAAAAGACCAAAACCACAAATGACTGGCTCCTACTAACAGCTGATATATAGCGTATTCCTCTGTGCTGAAGAGCTCCACTGTTGTCCAAAAACTATTAAAGCATATTGATGAGCCGTATCATGAATTCAGCCACTGTAATTTATTTTGTTCTGCTGCTATGAGTACTCACTAGAGCACCAAATGTGTATTCATCCACAGCTAAAAACAGTCCCCTCCAAAAAAAAAAAAAAGAAGAAGAATATCCTCCTGTTTTAAATTTGTTAGTACCCAGCTGTTGTAGGTGCAAAACACAATGCATCAAACAAGTAGAAGAAGAAGTGAATGTGAGGATGCAGAGAGTAAAATCTAATCAAATGTTACCTTTTCTGCAGAATTGAATTGTATGGACACTAGAAACATGATTCAGACGTTGACTCTTAAAGCTGCTGGTGTGAGGGTGTACACAGACAAATAGTGTGGGTGTGTTTTATATTTAAGCTTTTATTAAGAAAAGAAACTTTATGTCAGGCTGTAATGGTGGCTAAGTGGTCGAAGCTGTATAACCACAGTGTTCCTGCTTCAGTTTTAGCTGTGGACCTCTGAGTATATTGTCTGTTGTATCATGTGCCAGTTTTTGTCTCGGCCTGTTTATGCTGCTTATATTTCTTGTTGCAGCAATGAGTTTATGGTTCCCACTTGAAAAGGAGGATTTTAATGCCAAATAAATGATGTATTTGTCACCTGTTTTTGAAGATTTACTTTTTCAGTAGGAACAAATTGCCTTGGGGCTGAGAGCCACAGCCAGCATAGAAAAAGTTAGAAGACATTAAGAAACAGACACATTGTTGGTTTCTTTCTTTTTCTTGGATAAAAAAAAAGCCCTGTCCTTTACACAGTGTTTATGTCTCCTGCATTTCAGCGGGATTCCTATTTGATGTTTCCAGTAGATGAGGTCTAGTAGACTGGTTTGGTGTTAAAAGAGGCACACAGCCTCACACCATGTAACCCATCCAGCACACAGCAGGCAGCCCAACTCACTGTCGCTCGCCTCACCCCAACTCCGCCTCATCCGTGAAAATCGGAGGAAATGTGAATAAACCTTCTCTGACCTGTTGAGACACACATGCGACGCCGGCGAGAATCGATCGTGGTCCTGCGAGTGGCCGGAGCAGTTATCTCGTCAGCTTCGGGCGGCGGCACTGACTCACTGAAGGAAAAAGGAGGATCAGAGGCAGGATTACAATCATACCAGTTGCCAATTAGCACCCGCGGCACAGTTCCCGCCCCAAAGGCCTGAGACAGAGGAGGGGCCGGGGCAGACTGATGAATAATACAGAAGGAGAGGCAGGAGCAAGATAATAATGAGCAGACTGGAATGATACACCAGTGGTCAGTCTCTCTGTGGCCCCAGCTGGATGTTATACAGAGCAATAAAACTCATCCACGACCCATTTGTTTTACCTCTCCTTTTTTATTTCTTATTTTGCTTCCTCCCCCTGTTTACATCTCTCTGTTTACTCTTCGTCATGTTGGAGTCTTCTGGTCATAGAATTGAAAATGGGCTCGACTGACTCTGAATTAATCACACTACTAAATGGTGACTCGGAGGTGTGTACAAGCATCCACCCATAGCTTTTAATCAGTGATGCCGTTCTAGTAATTACACTTGTGTACCGCACATAAGGCAGGCTATTTTGGTTCAACATGCAGTACAATGTGGCGGAATCTCATTTTAGCGTGACAGCAAGGCTCAGAGGGGGGAAAAAAGACCTCAAAGCATTAATTATTGATACTCCGATCAAATTAAAACTGCATTTCTAGAATAAAAAGTCTGAAAGTGAGCCCTCTTTTAGTGAAAAATGACATGTTTGAACAATGTTTTTCGCAGCTGTGTATTATGGAAGTCTCTCTTGACTGAACACTTCCAGAGAGTCGGTGTGCAGGTAAAGTTACTACGAGGGACTTTTAAAATCAACACAAGATTAAAGTTTTTGTAGTAATTTGAACAAAAAGACAAGATAACTTAGTCAACTTTGTTGGAGTTGTGTATGTGTGTGTGTTTGTTTTATTTCAGTTTAGCAACAGTTGCTATTTGGAAATATAATATATTTTCTAAACTATGTGTCTCTGTGTAATTTTGACTGATTCTCATTTTGTGACACACCTTCATAGGGCTGTTTGAGGGTTAAGACCACAGACTGTATATAAAGATTCATGTATACATTAGCATGCATTGTAGCTGGTGTGACGTCCAGAGTTGCTACTTATGATTGGCGCCATCTTTTCCATTTGGAGCCAGGACCTTGCATCTAAGTAAATGCTTGCTTACTGGGAACACTAAGCTGTGCACATTTGGGCTAACGTCAGCAACTTTAGCTAGATTGTGCTAACAGGGCAAGCTGTGAA
Source organism: Scomber japonicus (assembly GCF_027409825.1). Lineage (NCBI taxonomy): Eukaryota > Metazoa > Chordata > Actinopteri > Scombriformes > Scombridae > Scomber > Scomber japonicus. Next base: position 17,542,985 of record NC_070595.1, read on the forward strand.
TCAAATAACAAAAAACCTACTTAAATATTGAGAGAATAGTGAATTGGAGCCAGGTTTATTTTTGGAGCGAGAGGGGTAGCGGTTGTCAGTGACACTTTGAGGTTCTTCCTCATTAGCTTCATCCTCAAGCTGTGGTAGTTGCTGCTTGGTTAAGACTTTAGTGTTCAGTTGGTTTAGGTGCAGTTCAGGGTTGTGGTTAGATATTTAGTTATGATTGTTAAGATTAGGGTAAGGGGCTTGGGATTGAATTATATCAGTGAATGTCCTCGCTGATATAAAAGTACAAATGTTTCTGTTTCTCTTTGGGAGGGACTGCAGCTCAGCCACTTCTATAGAAAATTGCTTAATGCATAATACATAACTTACCTCCTATTCACTGGCACATTACAGCAAGTAGAACAGAGTTCATTTCCTGAAAGGCATTTCTTTGTCACACCTCAGTAAAACACCAATAAAAGGAGACAGATGAGATGAGATATTTTTTGAAATCCTCTGTACTGGCTGCAAAAAGTTTTATAAAACAAATTTTTTTCTCCATATTTTCAAATGCACCATGCTGGCAGAGCGGTGATTACCCCCGAAAGAACCTGAGTGAAAATGTATTGATTGAAAATGTCAGTTAAGATACGGAGGAAGAAAATGATGAAAACATCTGAGCACTGATCCAAAAAGGAAATGACAGACTTATCTTTTGATTTTTCTCACCCACTCTATTTGTCTCATGCCTTCATGCTGTTGTAAAACTTTTAAAGGCTGTGTGGAAGTCTCCTTTTTTCTCTGCAGCTTTACCTTTTTTTCCTGTATCCTTAGCAACTGCATCCATTACATCTATTTTCGTGACCTCCTATATCCCTGTCTAATATATGTTCTCGAGTGTAGACAAATTGGACTTGTTTGTCAGGAGATGAGACGTGATAGCAAAGGAATTTCAAACACTTAAAGCACAATGCAACCAAGGAGAATAAAATATGTTCCTCTAATCTAAAATCACTGCTGCATTATTAGACTTAACTAAAAATCATTACTGCATTACTAAAACTATAATCGGAGATAGAAGCATTGCCCAATAAATTGATAAGTAGAATGACAGAAAATTAAAATGCAACAATTTTGATAGTTGGATAGATGTTTCAGTCTAAATATCTGGACTTTCCTGCACTTGTGGACTTAACGGGTGTGTAGAGGACTGTCCAAATCCATTATCCATCAAATCTCCAGGAGGCCCCCAAACAATCTTTCTGCAGACTTCCACAGAGGCTGCTGCAAGTGCAAAAACAAAAAATAAAGTACCAACAACTACCATTAAAGATCCCATCAAATTTATATCATTACTTTCTTAATGTCATGTATTCCCTGTTGAAATAGGATAGCGGTTAGTTGAAGGGATAATCCAATGTTTAGCCCAATTTGGAAAAAATAAATAAAAGTAAATAAATAAATCATTTTTTGTTGACCTAAGTTGGAGTTATACCCAATCATGCAGGAAGAATCATCAATGTTTGTTTCCAGTTTTCCAGGAAGTGTAAGTGTCCATTCACAGAATCTTAGAAATTTAAAAAATATACATTATGTATTAATCATGTACTTATATTGTACACAAATTGCTAATGTGAAGAGAGCTTGATATTGAATCACTCCCTATTTACTATACAGTGAAACCTCTGTTGTGGTTGAATGCTGTGTGTAAATATATCCACTATATAGAGCCCTCAAATATTCCACAATGGAAGAAAAAAAAGTAGTGTCCATCACATGTACACTACTTTCTGCTAACAACACTCCACATTTAAAAAAAGTGAAAACTACCATCACACGACTCTACAGCTGATGGTGATGACACAAAATTATGATGATTAGTGTCCGGAATCTTGATCTGCTTACTATTGACTGAACTATTCAGTGTTTATTACATAAGGAGGAGTGAATGAGTGGATAAAGGAGTGTTTTTGGACTCAGTCCCAATCTTCACATTGGTCATATCTAACGTGATGGTAATTAGCACTTCTGATACGTCTACCAAAATCCCCGAGGCCCCAAGTATGCTCTCCTATACAGTATTTAGTTTGCTCTGGTAACTCAACAGTGTGTCAGTTGGTACACTTGCTGTGTTTTCCTCATGGTTTGTTTTCTTTTCACTCAGAAAAAATTCAAGGAAAACAAAATGGGCAGAAGGACCCCTGGCCAAATACTTAGTTGCACTAGTCTGGATGGGATTTTGTTTCACTCTTCGGCAAGCTGCTTGCAACTGTTGATTGTGCTTCTCTGTATGCAAAGCACACAAACAGTCAGTTAGTTTGTTTCAGGCAGGTTGGAAAATACCTTCAGTTTGGAGGAAGGGCAATATGGATTCAGACCTTTTTTATTATTTAATTCACTACGAGTTACACAGCCCGAAGCATTTTTTGATTTTGCCATATATATTCTGTTTAGATTACATGTCAGGCTGCATGGGTTGGACTTTGGTTTTTATATGATCATGTGTTCACAGAAAGAAAGACACTGACCTGGAACAATGCCAGTAAGTAAGCAAAAAATTGATTTACTGGTATGAGCCGCTCTCCGTTAGGTTCAGTGTGAAAAACATATTGTTGGAATGCTTTGTCTTATATAATGATCTTATATAATGATGCCATTGAATTACATACCATTATTTTGAGAGGCTAAATGCCTGGGTGGAGAGCAGCAGACTCACTTAGACAGCTGATCACTCACTAAAATATATATGCTTTGCTGTAATCTATAATAAGTGACTCGATTTTTAGTTGGGAGAGACTGGGTGGTTAATCATTCCTGACTTCTTTAATTTGATAAATCTCATCATCATTCCTCCAAACTCTTTGTGTGTATCATTCCTGAGTGCTTATATCAAATTTCCACCATTTTATTTGAAAGTTTGATTTCTCAGTGTAAAATGTATTTATTATAATCCGTAATGCTCTGAGAACATTCACCCAATGCAATGAGAAATGCTGCGTTGTTGGCATTGTTTTTTTTTTTTTTTGCTATACAGTACATTATTATCCACCACACACACCACATTGCACCTCAGCGATGGAGAAACTTTAAATTAAGCGATACTCTCCATTAAATATGAAATGCTGATTTAACCAGAGGTCATGCAAAGCGGGTAGAAAGCCTCCATATCCACTGGATATTTATGTCCTTTTCATTATATATGTGCGTGTGTGTGTGTGTGTGTGTGTATATATATATATGTATTAAGTGCACATTTTCTCAGCTTGTGTGCATGCATTATCCATGCATTGTGCTTCTCTGTGTGTTCTCTTGCATCTCTGCTGTGAGAAGAAGGCATGCTGATGTCTGATCCAATCACTCTCAGCTCTTGTGGGCTGCAGGCCTGAAACAGTGAGAGACAGCGAGAGAAAAAATAATGGGAAACAGAGGGAGAGATGAAGAGGAAGAGTGAGTGTGTGGGCTGTGCATTTACAATCATGTATTTGGTTTTGGACATTGTGCGTCTGTGTGGTTGAGGCTGAAACGGTAACAGTGTTATCTATTACAGATAACTGAGGACCTGCTTAAAATTGGAATATTGAATTAGTCAAGCTCTGTAACGTTATCATCATTCATTTCTTTTAGATTGCATTGGCCCTTTTTCTCTTTTGAGTAAGATGTCAAGTAGAGTAATCCAATTTACAGATTACACTGTAGACAGTGTTGTCATCTACAGCTGTAATTAGGTTAACCGTCATGTCGTTCTGTGTAAAATGAGTATGTGCGCCTATCTTTCACCCGCACTGCTTTTTCCCCTTTCAAACATATATCTCAATTGTTCTAGTGTGTCCCTTTTTTTTCTTCTATGTAAATGATAGCTATTTAGATTGTTGTTGGCACCATACATGAAGACTTGACTTTGAACACTCATTTGGCATTAAATGATCTGTTTATTTAAAGTTTTAAAGAGGTCTTAAGATTCACATTTCCAGCTCTATATTTATATTCTGGGGCTCTACTGGAATATCTTTGCATGAGTCACAGTTCTAAAAACTCCTTATTTGTCACATAATGGCTAATTTATGCAGCTCCTTAGTTCAGCCTCTGTCTGAAACAGGCTGTTTGAGCTCCTGTTTCTGTCCTGGTGAGCCCACGCTGTTCTGATTGGTTAGCCTCTGGAAGCTTTGACGCTTTGAACAGTTGGCAGGAGGATTTCACTCCTTGTTCTTGGTCTGTACCTGAAATATAAACTTTACAAATACATCGTCACAAATTGAAGCCCAAATCTGATTAGAAATATGGAAGTGGACAGCATGAACAACTTTAGCAGCAAAGACTACAGTACTGATGACTGTTTGTGGGTATGTGCAAATGATCTCATGTCAGTTTAATGTAAAGTAAAGGAAACTTTGTAAATGGAGCTGAATCCCTTGTTTTTGACTTAAAGTTGGCATTTTCGTATTTTGGATCTTCGGCCATGTTTAACATACAAAAAAAATCTGTTATGTCTCCTTTAAAATTAATGATCTCATCTCATTTTAATGGTAAAGTAAAGGAAACTTTGCAAATGGAGCTGAATCCCTTGTTTTTGACTTAAAAGGTGGGTTTTTCATGTTCTTTTTCTTCAACCATGTTTAACATAGATGTCTGACATTATAACATTATAACAGTACACAAATGACAGACAATACAAAAGAATCTGTAATGTCTCCTTTAATACTAAATCTTGATTATGTAATCTCTTTCATGGGTTTTTAAGATAAAAGTTGATGAAAACATGAGTGACATAATTTGCTGAGATTTTAGAAATTACTTTAAAGCTTGTGCAACATTTGAATGGCAACATAACTACTGTCCATTAGCAGTGCTGCTCTAAATTTGTCTTTGTTGAATCACTTAATGCTTAAAAAAAAGTTTTTTAATACTCTTCCTTGAGTGATAATGAGAACTGCTGACAATCAGAATGTGTAGCAAGTCATATTATTATATTATATTATAATTATTATGTTATATTGAGCCTTTTAACAGCTGAAATGAAGAGTGTTATGCCTTTGATCTAATCTCCTTTTACTCATTACCAAATTTAAATAATCTACGTACATGTTAATATAAACACATTCCTTTGTATTTGCAAATACCTGTGAATTACTGACTTGTACAAATGCAAAAGTGATTCCACCTACGCTCAGATTATGTGAAGGTTTTTTAACAAAGAACCAGATTGATGTACCTGAACGCGCAGAGGAAAATTTGCACTCACACTCATTTAATTTGTGTCCACAATCTGTGTGAAATTAGCATCTGATTTACTGAGGCAGGAGCTTATCATGCAATCAGCGACGAGGGAGGACGGGCCTCTAGGTGCTTTCACTGAGCTAAGACGAGCTCTAAAGGAATAGTTCAGAAATCTGCTAGATCAGAAAATAAATCACAAAGAAGTCATGCATATGATAGATAGAGCTAATTTACCATAAGATCACAATTATACCCTGACCTGGAAAATGCTTTGGAAGGCTATTACTCATATAACAATAAAGTTTATTTATAGAAAGGTTTTCAAAAGGGAAAAAAAAGAGCCATTAAAGAATCTCCCTAAAGAAAAGGACATGACATGACATTTAAGACACACAAAGAAAAGAGGCGGAAAAAAACTACCAGCTACCACAAGTTAAATGTCACAAGAATACAAGCAGCATAGTGCATTAGCAACTAATGACCACACAGCCAGCTGTCTGCTCCACGTCTGATGTTACAATATGGTCAGATTTGTTTTCATTTATGTTTTAACTACAGCTCTTCTTTTCTAACAAGCTGCTGTTTTTGGTGCGTTAAACTAATTCAGTGTAGATTTCTGCGTTGTCCTATTAAAATTAAAATTTCTCACAATGCAGATGTAGTTTATACAAGATGAAGTTCATTGTCAGGAGAATTGTCCACAGCTGGGGCAATTCCAACATATTAAAGCTGTGCTCTGCATATGACTGTGACAATATAAAAACACTTAAAAAGATAATACAATATATAATATAATGAAGGGACTTGACTTATACCAGCCCCTTAATAGGCCCTGATCATATTGGATAATTATCCATTTAGAAAACCATTTAGAAAATCTGTAACTGTATGTAAATACATTCAAGATGCATTTTGAGACAGATTGAAATAGAGCTGCAATGATAACTATTATTAATCAATCAATTAATCTGCAGACTATTTTCCCAGTCATTAATTTAAAATGAAATGTTAAAAAAACAGAAAAAAGTGAAAAAATAGCATTGCAATCTCTCTTTTTTTGTATTGATGACATCAGTTTGCTTGTTTTGTCTCATTAGTAGTCCAAAACCTTCAAATATTCAATGTACTACAAATAATCAATTATCCAAACAGTTGCAGATTAATTTTCTGTCAGTCACCTATCAATTTATCTTTGCAGCCATAGTTAAAATCTGATTGCCATCTCACACACATCCTAGCCAGATGTTGAAAAGGTGTAAATGCATCCATCTCTCCCAGATGCACCCATAATGTTTACCCCCCCTGGGTGTAATTACGTCACTAAGTAATCTGTGGAAAAAGCCTCTTAAAAGATCTGTCCCCTGTGATAACAGCAGCCCAAGTGATGCTAAAAGCTGCCTTTTTTCTCCCTGTCTCATTAACAAACAGGAGAAAAGCAGCCCCAGAGATTTCACCACATACAGTGATGCAGAAGCTGCTTCAAGCTGTTTTAGTATTTACCTGATCTGTGTTGGTGAGACATCATTGATCTGTAGAGCATGAGTGAGCCCATGAAGACGGTAACACTTTATACTCATAGTCTGTAAATATGATTCATCCATGTGTTAATGTTTGTTTATGGATATTTGTTAGCTGCTTCTAATCTGCACAAGTTATTCTTCAGATTACCCAGCAGCTTTAGGGGCATTATTACCAACCTCTGGATGGATTACAATCACATTTGGGATGTGGATAATGGAGATTCATATATATGTGTTTAAAAAAAATATTACATTAATTTTCATTCACACAATGACACTATGCGGATAAGGCTTGTTGCAGTAGTCAGTAGGGATGTGACAAGATCTCGTGAATGTTGTCTCACAGAGCAATATTAAAGGTGCACACCAAAAAAAAAAAAAGACTGGTTTTCTGTCACTCATTTGCACGTCATGTTAACCTTGTTGCAGCTTCTCACAGAGGTATGAGATGAGGACAGGAGCAGGTAGGTTGACCTCTAGTTGTTATTTCCATAAATACCTAAATTATCTATCTATGAATTATCTATCTATATGGGGAAAGCTTTTACAATGCTTCCATATTGCGTACTGCGTATAATAATTCATACTTAGAAAGTAGAACTGAAGTAACATTCATTACAAGATGATTAGTTAAAACATTTCAAAATGCACCTGCATTATTTTGCATTTTGTGACTTTCAAAATAAAAGAACAGTCATATATTTCCTCATTGACGTTTTCTTTAAAATAGAGTTTAAATCTCGTCTTGTCTTGATCTCTTGAACCTAATATCATGTCTCGTCTTGATCTCGTGAGCTGAGTGTATCATCACACCCCTAGTCGTTACTAGGGTTACATACTGTTCAGGCATACATCGATTACATCATTTGCCAACCCCCCATCCCATTAATGTTTTTTTTAGTTTTCACACATCACATTCATGAAATAAAAAATGGTATTTGTAAAATAGTAAGTTTGTTATCAGTACTTAGTTGGATGACAGTGTGTCGGGTTTCAAATAAAGATACACACTGACAAAGCTTCAAACTTTAATGGATCAGAGAGTTTTTATCAACAAAGCTGCGTCAGTCTGCAGAGTGACCAAAGCCTTCCTGTTCTTCTTTCATACACTTTTATGTGATCATTTGATATGTGTACTTTGATTAGTTAAACACACATAGTTACACGTGGCAGGCAGCAGGTGCACATTAATCAAACAAGTAACGGTCATCTTTCCCCAATTAAACCAAACATTCCTGAGATGGAAGATTCAAAGACAAAACAAATCAAGGTTGCCTTCATACTTCAGTTAATACAACACAATGAATGGTGTGATCATAAGAGCATTTTTATCATTACTTTGCACATCAGATTATGAGGTCATTTCATTTATCATTTTGACAAAACATATTTACTAACACATCACAGCTCAAAACATAACTTGTGTATGATTCCAAATATTCAGTATTATTTAATATCCATATGGAAAATTAGCATAATATCGGTACTTCAGAGGACTTTGGTCAGAGCAGCAGTTCAGCTGTGTGGAGTCTTTATATGCTCAACTGCTTCTTTCATTTACTTTACTGCACGATTTTTCAATCACTGAACACATCTTTGAAACTTAATAGTTTTCTGTTATGATGAAGCAATATCTAAAGAAACATCTGGTGCGAGAAGCTGTGTAAGACGTTTTTTTTTAATGGAGCTCTGTTCTGTTGCTCTTACAGTTCATGCTGTCAATCACACACAGTCTAAAAACCGCCGCCAACCTCTTAAGGTGTTTAATTAAGTTCAGTCACAACAATTATAAACTGAAAGAGTCTGCCCTGTGACCGTCTGCAGAGTAACATCAGCAGGTTTACAGCACAGAGTAACAGAGTGAGATGTCTGTCCTCCCTTCTGCTCTCTGCTGTAAACACACACAGCTGTTAGTGAGCAGCAGCTCTCATGTCACCAGGGTCTCTTTGCTTGTTTTCGGGTAGAAACTCTCTCACTCTCTCCCTGCTGCTCAGCTTTCTCTCGTTGTGTCTATCTCTGGATGGATTGCTCTGGTTCTAAGCAGTGGTTGTCTTCTTACCCGTACCCTTACCTGCGTCTGTGTGCCGGCTGTATACTGGCTGTATACTGAGGATGACCCACATGCAGAAGCCTGAAGCTCACTGACACTGACTCTTCAGTAAGGGGAAGATCTAAACTAAAAATCTAACATTAAAGATCAAAGTAGGTTGCTCGACAGATATTGAGCGTCATCTACGGCTATCTGAATGTTCGGGGTGACTGATAGCACCGGTGTTGTCACAAGATTATTAACCGGTGGGAAAATGCTCTCACATACACGCAGAACGCATTTCAATTGAACATCTGCTGGTGTTTTGGAGCACGCCGTCATCAGATCTCAGCCAGATGTGCATGTTATCTGTAACCTGCTATTTCAAGCTGCCTGTCAGAAAGCTACAGACGCTGCAAAAGAGTAATAAACAGAACCCACATACTGTAGCAGCATTGTCGCCTTCAACCTGGATGTAGCTGATGTTTGTTGTCAGCCAGGAGCGGCTAACACATTAGCATATTAATATCCAATGTGCAGTGTAGAATCAAATTAACAATAATGCTTTTTATTAATGAGATATTTGGTGTGGAGTCCTCACCCTGAATTGTTAATAAGCTAGTACCTGTCAGCGTTATAGCTTCACTCTGCCATAATCTACTCTGCACTGACTGGATTGATAAAAGTTTAAAAAAGATAGTGAAGAAAACTGATTTTGTCCAAACTTTTGCTCACAAAGAACTATTCCAACTCAGAGCAAACTGAAGACATTGAGTATCAAAAGCATTTGTCCTGGTGGATCTCTTTATATTTCCCCTTTTCTTTCATCGCATATACAACAATACCTCCTTTCTTATCACTACTCTCCCAGTTTCTCATTAAAGCCTCCATAACAATTACCTCTCCTCACCCATTTCATCATCTCAGGCCCTCCGCGTCTCCCTTCGCTTTGATGTATCAGACGAAATGTATGAATACATCTTTGAAAACTGTGGAATTCAACTCTGACGGCCTGTACGTCTCTCATTACTACATGAATATGACGGGTGTGCTGGCTCATTAAATATGCATTCTACTTAAATGAGGTGAATACAGAGTAGTATTATACTGGTACGAGCATATACGCCACTCTCACCTGGAGCTGGGCTATTTTTTTTCGGTGGCTAAAAGCTTTTCTTCACACACTCACTTTTAATCAGACACAGGTCACGCAGGGTTGGATTGCAGAAGTGTGGCGAGGGTGTGCAGAAATAAATGAAGATGTGTTCTCATTCAGACTGTAATAGTTTTTATGTGTCTGTGGTGGCGACAGGAGCGGCTGGAGGCATTATGTTTTCAGGTTTTCCTCCATCAGTCTGTCTGTCTTTTATTTTAGGAAGCACATTTGTTCAAAGGTTCTGTTTTGTGTTTTACTTTCAAAGCAGCTCTTATTTTTTTTTTTTGAAGTGCACATATTTATAATAGCTGTGTATAATACAGTGTTAGTTTCTTTCATATTATTGGTGTTTATACTTTTTCGCACCTCACATCAACTGTAATTTTTCCATGTGTTTCTATAGCAGCGATCTAGGTCCGAACATGCACGTTGTGGATGGGTGCTGCACTAGTAGGATACATAATGATGAAGTGATGATGTTTTATATCCAAAGGGTCAAAGTTTCAGCTTCACAGTGACATCATAATGTTCTGCAAAAACACTTTTCTGGCCGTTATTCAACGCCGTAACTCAGCAACAGAAGTGGGGATTGTGAACATATGTCACATTTGGTTGGGTACTGACCCGGTGACACTAATCTTTGGTAGCCACCTTTAAACTGTGGTGATCTATGTAGATCTTCTTAGCTGCCAGGTTGAAAATGTGTGATGTTGAAGACTTTTTTGGTTTGTGAGCTACTTGTAATTTCGACCAGCTATAAATCATCTACCAAACAAAAAAAAAGAAGAAAAGAAAAGGAGTCCCAAATTGCAAATGGGCTAAACAACAGCTTTAATAGCATATCTGCCACTTACACATGAAACAACACCAAATGTCACAATCTTACCAGTCAGTTTAGTTACCAGAGCAGCATCACAAAACAAAGTGTTTCTCTCTCTCTCTCTCTCTCTCTCTCTCTTTCTCTCTCTCTGTCTCTCTCTGTCTCTGTCTCTCTGTGTCTCTCTCTCTGTCTCTGTCTCTCTGTCTCTCTCTCTTTCTCTCTCTCTCTCTCTTGCTCTCTCTCTTTCTCTCTCTCTGTGTCTGTCTCTGTCTCTCTGTGTCTCTCTCTGTCTCTCTGTCTCTGTCTGTGTCTCTCTCTGTCTCTTTCTCTCTCTCTCTCTCTCTCTGTCTCTCTGTCTCTCTCTGTCTCTCTGTCTCTCTCTCTCTCTCTTTGTAGTTTGTAGCCTCTTTGCATCAAAATGCAAATCTGCAGCATCATCTACTGTCATGTCTACAACTTTGTCTTCTATCAGAATCCGCTTCATGGGACTAACGTGTGGACACATACAAGGAATTTGGCTCAATGAACTTAGAAACATTTTAATATAGTAATAACGTCAATTGTGCCACAAAGATGGGCTTAATGCAGGTATATTTTATCAACGCTCACTACAAATATTATGCTGTATGATTCTGAACAGGCTTGCATATAAACTGCAACTTGACTGGTTAGTGGAGGCATACAACTGCAAGGCATTATATCTAGTTTCATCATACACCATCTCTAAATATCAATGATGAATATGATTAATTTAGTCATTGTGAAGGTTTTGTGGGAGATCCTGCTCTTCTCAACTTTCAAGAAAGCACCAGTCAGTCAGACTCTCTCAGGTGATTTGTCTCAGGGTTGAGAAGCAGATGCTGCAGCCAGGTTTGTCTGCCATTATGGAAACGTCTGAATGACTAACGGGTTCGGGACAAGACGGAGGGTCAGCACAGGCGAGGCCATGACAGGTGACAAATGGTATTGATAGACTGAGGGATATAGGGGCCGACTGGATGGCTTCCCCATTTCATTCTCCTCTTGTGTCTACTTTACTCTGAGAATTGATCCGGGCCTGCAGGCTGACTGCAGCGAGCAGCAGTCGGGGATCCTTCAACCGCTGTCCTGGGTATTATCCTGTCACACACTAATGTGCCTCTGCATCTTGCTCTCCCGCCCTGCAACTTTTACTCCTCTAGTTTGATTTGTCTGGGCAGGAGAAAACAAGGTAATGCTTTATTTTTGCAGGTCCTTTACTGTTAATTTCCTCTGTTTTTAGGACATTTACAGAAAAGAGGGTGAAATTAATTAAATTGTAAGAACAGGATGGAAAGAAGTGTTGTACCTCCTCATTATATTTGGTTTTAAGGCTGCAGTTAACAACTATGTTCATTATTGATTAATCAGTAAGTTATTTTATTTCATTTGGTCCATAAAGTCATGGTGAAAAATATGAATCACTGTGCCCCAAAGCCAACGTTGCAACTAGAAATGTCCCAGCCAACAATCCACAACCCAAAGAAATTCAGCTAACCGTCACAGAAGACTAAAGAAACCAGAAAATATTCACATTTAAGAAGCTGGAGCCAGAAAATGTTGGCACTTTTTCTTTTAAAATGACTCACAACAAGTAATACATTATCAAAATGGTTGCAGACTAGAGCCAACACAGCAAAATCTAAACCCTGAAAAATCAGTTTTCAAGCAAGAATCAAACAAAAGTAGCTCCAAGTAATTTTAACTGAGCAATGTTTCATTCAACCAGAAATCTTCATCAGACATTGTCAATTCATCATCACGGCCATGACGATGCCTGATGAAGATGTCTTGTAGATCGTAGCATTGTCCACAGAATCGTAAAGCATTTTAACAATATGAACCTAAATATAATGAGTACATAAAAATAAAAGGACGTTGTAAACTTAAGTTGGTGACAATAACACCAGATATCTGCAGTCAGGTGGCTGAAATGCAGATGTCACCAGGAGCAACACCGTAATATGAAACAAGTCCAAGCAAATAATGTAAAAATGTAGTTTCATGCATGTATGATTCATGTCAGTAGATACAAGATGACATGTAGTAGTCAGCAAGCTTCTCATTCTTGGAAATGATAAATAAATAAATCACAGACAACAAGGTCAAACACACTCATATCCAACTGTTTTAACTAAAATGGCACAAATGTTAAAAACACAAAAATAATACAGAGAGGTCTGTTGAACCTTGATTTGACTCCAGAATGAACAGTATACATGGCCTGTTCATTTAGATATCTAAGTTTTATTACCAATTCAAAAATATACTTAAAATAATTAAAGTATAAGCATAAGTATTTTTTCATTCATTCATGTAACAGAGTGATAAATACTGCAGTGATGATAAATGACTATTTAAATATGTGTTTGTGTTCATACAGTTTAGAGTGTTAAAAACTATATGACGAGCTTTTACAGTGTTTGATACTCAGACACATTTCAGTAGGCTCATTACATTATGAATTAACCTTTCAGACTTATTTAAAGAGTCATTTTTCCATTGTTGTTGAGATCAGAGAAAACAATCATTTGGTAGCACTGTGTTCTCCTTAAAGGATCATTCCTGTTTATTACAGCTTGTCTCTTGTATTAGTATTTGTTTGATCGTTGTTTTCTCAAGTTAATTGCTGGACTAAACTTGTGTGGAAGAGAAAATGAAGCCCGCACTGTCCCTAGTAAACATCCATCATGACTTCCTGCTTTAATGTTCACTCATTGGACTTCCTGTAGTTGTGTGTGGACAGTTGTTCTTTGCAATGAGAGGGTGATATGAACTTCCCAGGTGTTCTCACTTTCAGTATATGGAGGAAAATACAGTGTTTTAGATGTGATGGTCTTGTATTTCCAGATCTTAGCTACAAACTTAGCATCATATCAAATGTTAATCCTCTGACCAAATAAAAAATTTACAGTCTCGCCAGTTTAGCCATCGAGAATGACGTACAGTAAAAATGCCTCAGAGCTAAATCCCTCAAAATCTAGTGCTGTTTTCATTGAGCCAGCTGAAGGCAGCATCTTTTTCTCTCTTACAATCAATTACTGTTGTTGAAATTCATTTGGGATTTGAATTATCATTCAAAAAAAAAAAAGGCGACAAAGAACCGCTCATTTAAACAAAAGAAAGAAAAAGACTGCCACATCTCGGTCTCCTGGGGAAGACTTTGTAAGTAAAGTTTATTTATATAGCACATCTCCATCTCACAGTCACAAAAGAACACAGGCACACAAAACACCAATAAATCAATCAAAGATAAAACCAGGCATGAAACACAAGTTAATACAAAATAGCACATGCCTGTCAGATTTTTAAGGAGACTATTCCAAAGTGTAGATTTGCCATTTATGAGCTTTGATGCAGAATTGAAGTGTGATTTCCAAACATTTCAATACTGGCAGGTATAAAGCTTTCAGATAAACAGGAATGAGATGCTTTGTGTATTCTTTCCTCCCTTACTTCCTTCCTTCCTTCCTCCATCCCCTTTTCTTCCTTCCTTCTGTCCTTCCTTCCTCCCTCCCTCCCTCCCTCCTTCCTTCCTTCCCTCCTTCCTTCCTCGTTTCCTTTCTCACTTTCTCCCTTCCTCTCTCCTTCTTTCCTCCCTCCCTCCTACCTTCCTTATTTCCTCAGTCCTTCCTCCCTTCCTTCTTTCCTTTCCTTCCTTCCTTCTCTCCTTCCTTCCTTCCTTCTTCCTTCCTCCCTCCTTCTCTTTCTTTACTTCCTCTCTCTTCCCTCCCTTCCTTCTTTCCTCCCTCCATCCCCTTTTCTTCCTTCCTTCTGTCCTTCCCTCCTCCCTCCCTTCCATCTTTCCACCCCCTACCTCCACCCTTCCTTCTTTCCTCTGTCCTTCTTTCTTCGTTTTCTCCTTCCCTCCTACCTTCTTTCTTTCCTCTGTCCTTCCTCCCTCCTTTCCTTCATTCTTTCCTCCCTCCCTCTTACCTTCCTTCTTTCCTCTGTCCTTCCTTCCTTCCTCCATTCCTTCCTTCTTCCCTCCCTCCTTTCTCTTTCCTTCCTCCCTTCCTCCCTTGACTCGAGGACAACAGGAGGGTTAAGAGTTAAAGAAATCAAATCAAACAAGTGAACTAAATATTTACAATGTGGGATTTTTATGTCAGTATAATCAGCAGTGGAATAAATATTTGAGGTACGCTGCATAAAAGCAAAGCCAAAAGAACTAAAGCAATATGATTAAATTAGAAAAGCATCTTTGGTTAAAGGGTGAGAGCTGCAGCAGCCAGAGAGACAAGCAGAGAGAGACGCACTGCAGCCAGGCGTAAATAACCTGGGAACACCCCTGGGGACCCTCGGGTGTTCCCAAGTTACCCGAACGATCCTCCTGTAGGGTGAACAAAGAGTCACATGAACCACACGGCTAACACAAGATGACTCAACGGAGGTCATCACCCCACTCTCCACAACTCCACTCTGCACACTCCTAACAAGAACCTCAGAAGCTGAAAAACACCGGAGCCAAACATAAGTGTGGGAGGAACATTTTCTTCAAGAGCTGCAGGAGTCTCTGAGGCTTACTGTTATGCGTCAACACAAACTCACCAGCCAATTCTGCTGCTTTAAAGAGTGTTGGAGGGTTTCTTGCTCATTTACATAAGTGGTAATGCGTTGAGGGATAGCATTTATAAACTCTACCCAGCGCAATCGATTCACAAAGATTGTCCAAAGTACAAACTTTTGCAGCTGAGCATCGGCTGGTGAAAATGGGAATGCAAACCGCAGAGAAAACTCCACATTTGTCTGCTTATCGCCACTTTACCCCAATTCCTGAATTTCTGTTGATATGCTTCAGAAACGCTCGTATGCTTTTAATACAGCCGACTTCACTGTATCTTAATCCAAATCATCTTCGGCACATAAAGCCGAGTACTTTCCCTGTGAGGACGCTCTGAAGCATCAGCGCTCTGTCCGAATCTGGCCAATTTATTTATTTTTTTTTGCATTCGTAACAGCGAGAAAAAGTGTCAGGGTTTAAGCTTCTGTACTAGACCCCTCCCAGAGAAAGCCAACCCTCTTTCATTAACTGTAAATCACACTCTTTTAATTCCAGTTTAATTTTCTCAGTGTTTTGTCGAATGTTCGCTGCTTTTCCTCCTCAGGTTGCCTCTCTTTCTTCTCATACACCTGCTACATTTCTTTTTCAATGCAAGCTGCTTTCCCTACTCAAACTGCTGTTTCTCCTCCCTGTCCATTTGTCCCTTTAACTCCTCCCGCTCAAACTGCAAAGCTAACACCTCCTTCTGCTGCTCAAAAGTCAAACCAAGCTGTAGGATCAACCATGACAATGGATACCTTGTTCAAGCAAAGAAGATAAAAAACCTCCTTTCTAATTTCATCCCCTGCTATAACGTTCATCCAATTTGCAAACGCCACAGTAGACGCCTTTTAAAAAAACTAGACAAGGAAGCCATAATTGCAAATGACTGACAAACACCAACAGAGAATTTCCCCCTAACTGCTTAACAAAAAACTACACACACAGAGAGACAAGATGACTCAGCAGGGGTCATCATATCTTTTTTTTAGATTAAAGTATCTTCAAGGAAGGGTATATATAAAAAGGCGCTAAAGTAAGGAGTTTCTGAGTCTTTCCTTCAGCCTTCTGTGATTGATCAAACCACCTTTTCATTTTTGCCGTCTTTTCTTTTTCTTGACACATCCACTATCAGTGTGTCTGTGTGTGTGTGTGTGTGTGTGTGTGTGTGTGTGTGTGTGTGTGTGTGTGTGTGTGTCAGTCTCTAACTCCCTAAACTGCATCTATTATTTACAGACTCTGAGCATCCTCAAGTTCCCTCCCTGAGGCCGTGTCTTAACACGGAGCAAGAATATGGATTCAGGCTCTGGTGTTAATGAGTTACAGCTGCAGTAGTAAAGGAATCGCCGCCTGTGTGAGCCAAAGAAGTCGATTTCATGCGGTTTATTTTGTGTTTGCTTTGGCGTCGTGTTCATCCCAACTGTCTCTATATTGCAGTTAGTTTGTTTTCCTCCTCCATCTCTTCTGTGATAAACACTCCCCTCCTCTCCTCCATTAGGATCTTATCTCAGCTAATTTATCAGTTGATCTGAGTCCTGTAGGCCATTTGTGTTGTATGAAAAGACAGAGCAAAGGATACGATCATGGTTTATTTATTTTAAAAGGCTGATTAAAAACCTAGATGTGCTTGCTGACGTTGGCCCTCTTTACCCATTCAGTTATTAGAACCAACATAAAATAAATACAACCGGGGCTTTCTAATGGTCCTGCTTTTGGCTCTTCCTCTCTGCTTTTATTTATACAATCTCACATATGGCTAAGCAGCAGAGCAGCAGAGCAGCAAAGAGTTCAAAGCCCTTAATGTCCAAGCTGGACGCAAGTTTTCAGCTATGGGAGGTGGGAGCTTTATTTGGGCTGTGAGACTAATGAAAAATGTATTTATTCTGTTATTTCTTTATGAGTAATTGGCAAGAATCATTGCCCAATGATAACTTAGCTAGTCGTAACTAGTCACAACAGGCCTGTTAAACTGGATTTTTTCACCTAGACTTTAATTTCCCTTTGGTATTAATAAAGCACTCTAATAACTGGATACCTCTCTCCTGTGGGATTCCCATGCATTCAAAGAAAAACTGAGCACATTGCCAAAAAAAATAAAGTTTTCTTGCTCTTCTTGGCTGGCTTTCACTTTCTGCATTAGTTTCCCTCCCTGTCAGCACCTTGTGGGACTGTAGACTTCACAGTGGGATGATATCAGTCACATAAAATATTGCTTTGGGTCTAGAAAAGTTTTGCAGTTATAAACCTTCATTGTTTAGTTTTTATTTCATACAAGTAAGCTAGAAACTCAGTTGGATACTCTATAATGACAGACATGGCAGAAGATATTGAAACTGACAGACATATACGGTATCCATCATTCTTTATTTCACATTGACTGTAATTGAATCATTGCTTTTGATTTACAACTTGACATATAATTTAATACAATAAAACAAATTAAAATGACATGTCGAAAAATATTGGTAGCTTTAACTTAATATTTCATAGCACAGCCTCTCTGTAACTCTGACTGAGGTTTCTTCTCTTCTCCTCTGGCAGTTTGGCCCACTCCTCTTAGGCAAACTGCTGCAGCTCTCTCAGGTTTGATGGGTGCCAAGTTTCAGCTGCTTCCACAGATGTTCAGTGGGATTCAGATCAAAACTCATAGCGGGCCACTTCAAAATGGTCCAACGTTTTCTTCTCATCCGCTTTTGAGTGCTTTTTGATGTATGATGGGGGGCATTATCCTGCTGGAAGACCCATGACCTGTGACTAAGACACAGTTTTCTGACACTGGACTGTACGCTTTGCTCTAAAATGTCTTGATAGTCTCTTGATTTCATTGAGCCCTGCACAGATTCAAGACACCCAGTGCCTGAGGCAGCAAAGCAACCCCAAGACATCCCAGTGGTGTGACTTCAGACTATTGTACTTTGAACTAGAAGATCATCTAGGATCTACTGTATACTGACAGGTGGGGAGTTCCGGTCCTCTGAAATGAGGCCAACGCGGAAGTAACTTAGAACTGCATTCTATCAAAAGGCCACCAGGGGGCCACCGTTTTGGTGTCAAAAGGACTTCCGTCTCAATACAAGTCAATGGAGAATTCACCAACTTCTCACTTGATTTCTAACCTCAGTAAATGTTTTCAAAATGTGATTATGGTCTCAATCGCTAGTTTAAAGCCTTCTTCAATGCAGTATGATGTTCATTTGTGACATGTTGGCCTCCCTGATTTTATATTTGACGATACAGCAGGGTATGCATTAGGGCGTGGCTACGTCGTGATTGACAGGTTGATTGACCAATGTCCTCGAGATCCAGCCCTCGCAACCTTCCCACTCCGCCCATTGCCCCGCCTCATGCCCACATAAGTAGAATCTGTGTTTTTATTTTTCCCAGCATGCATCTGAAATTTTCAAGATGGTTTCCGAGCATTAGTCCACAAACCAATGGGTGATGTCACGGATGTTACGTCCATTTCTTTTATACAGTCTATACCACTGTGTTGTCGCATCATAAAACATCATTATATATTTTACAGTTACTTGTAACATTTTTGGAAAGCACAGACAAATGATATTGGTCCCTTGATTGCTCCTGATAGTAACACCAGATTACAAAAAGTGTATTTTTCTGGTGTGCGCATGGTCAAACAATGGGTATCGTTTAATTTGGAGGACTTGTTGGTTTTCAGCCACCTCACTAGGTTAATGTTAGCTGTCTGCAGCTGCCAGCGACAGTTGTATTTTCAGTCAACATAATCAAGAAGTTCCAAAAAAAAAAAAAGTCTGCTTTTGTCCTCTTCTGTCTGAAATCAGTTGCCCATTGTTTCACAAATGACTCATCGTTTCAATCTGTGACTGTTATCATTGTCATTGTTTGCCCTCCACTGCAGCAGCACACTGTTTGTTTTCCCACTCAGGACAGGAAGAAGATAGAGAGGGGACAGAAAGAAGAATGATAACTTCTTACACTAAAGATGCACAGTGCTTTTCTCTGGCGCTCTGAGCAGGTCATGAATCAAGTATGTAGTTGAGCTGAGGCAGCACACAAGTACAAACAGAACTTTGTTTACTCTGTCTGTCACCCGCATCCCTTCAGCTGCTCACTTACATACGTGTGTGCCGGCGTCTGTGTCTGTGTTTGTGCGCATGCGTCGGTGCATTTTCAAAGTGCCAACGTAAACGAAACAGATCCATTATTAATCTCCTGTAGCTCCTCCAGGTAGCTACTTATATTTATATCCTTCATCTCTTTTATTCATACAATAAAGCGTGTTAACACTGTGTAGGTATTCTGGTGACTCAGCTGGAGTATTCGTGGTAATTAGTCCTTGTACAAAGTTGCATTCTAGGGATTTTTTCTATTGTGTGCACACTTTTTGCCTGTAGGCCTCTTTTCCTGTTTTATTAATATAATTTTATTATCAAACACCAGCTCTGCAGCTACACCGCTTCCCCTCTTCAGCACGATCATTGTTATTCCCTTTTCCTGCCTGTATCGAGTGTAATGTTCCTTCGACCAAACAGCAAGAGTGATGAGAATGAGAAGAAAGAGCACAGGGTCAAGTCTTACAGCGTCGTCTTTGTTTACTAAAGGCCTAATCTACAGAGCCGAGACAGGTATCAGCAATAGCAGCGGCGTGAAATTAAACAAGGATGTGGTAGACAGGAACGGGAGCTGGAGCGGGGAGGTGAGCGAGTAAAAAAAAAAAAAGGAGGCTGGACTGAGGAGTCGGAGGAGGGGAGGATGGAGGGGGGGTGGGTGGTGGGAGGGGGGACACTGAAGGTTGTGGTGTTCCCTCTAGCTCACCCCAGCTCATTAATTTTCTCATTTAGTCAGAACAGTGGAGTGTGCAAACAAGAACGGGGACCTTGCCTACTAATGAGGACAGGAGGAGACAAGCATACAGCTTCTATAGTGTGTGTGTGTGTGTGTGTGTGTGTGTGTGTGGCAGAGAGGGACAGTGAGTGTCTCTGTGTATGAGACATCAGGAAAAGGGAAAAAAACACATGGGTGTAAGAAGGAGGGATGGTTATGAAGTGGAAGGGTAAAAATGTTTGTTGTTTTGTCGAAACCAGCGGCAACCAAAGATTTTCATCATCAATTAATCAGTGGATTATTTGTCTTATCAATTGTTTAATTGATCACATGTACCAAAAAGTAAGTCAAGTGGCCATTAGAAGTTACTTGGAGTTTTCAAATAGTTTATTTTGTCCTATCAACAGTCCAAACCTCAACGGTATTAAGGTCGATTTCAGACGTAATACTTCAGATGACTTTGAGGTGAAGTTGGGACATTGTTGAATTTTCATTTGGTTTGGTTCCCTTTCACAACTGCACTTAATGAAGTACACTTTAAACCTTCTGAACAGTGTCATCCCGCTTTCTTCTTCACCTGAGTGAAACCTGCAACACCAAAATAATGGAGTAACACCACATTTATACATTGTTGGGGTTTCTGGTTTTACTATAGGCTCCCAGTGTGAGCAGCAGACAAACAGGGAGCTGTTGAGCATTTTCATGCTTCAAATGAGACGAGTGAGACAGCAGCGAAGGAGAAGGCGAGCCCTGATGGGAGAGAGATAGACTATTACGTGTTGTTCTTGTTACACAGAGGACGAGTGAGGTATTGTCTTGCATGTAAAAGTTGAAATCATTTTGGTCTGGTTTGCTTTCACACCTCAAACGCTGGGCTTCATGCTGGGCTTCACTTGGAAGCGAACCTAGACCCACGAGTACAGCCAGACCAGAGGCTGTTTGAGGTCGCTTCACACCACCGCTAATGAACCGGACCATACGAGGGATCGAACCCAAAGCTCTGGTGGGAAAGCAACCGAAATGATATAAAATAGAGAAAAGCAGCAAATCTTCACATTTTGTTCACATTGTTGGACAGTTTCTCTTTCTTTCTGTTCATGGTTTAACATTAATGACAAGCATGTTCATGTGTATACCATCCTTTGTAGACTTGAGAGGTTGATTTTAAAGTGTTTGTTGGTTCCTCATTGATGAAGGGCAACAGTGGTTCTGGTCTGTAACGAAATTCAAATAATTGTTTCCCATCAGTGGTTTCTACTTTGGCAGCCAATCCAGGTTGATTCATACCTGCACAGATAGATTAAATAACTCAGTTTCAACTCTGTAATGTACATTGTTTTCATTTTTTAATTTTTTTTTTCAGACAAATTTTTGGCCATACACCTGTTAGAGTCTCAAGCTGCAGTAACTGAGGAGTGACATTCAACGGCTTGTGTGTAAATCATTGAGACCGCATGTGTGAGGCATTTTTAGTACATACAGTATGTAAATTATAACATCTACCAACTCTCCACATGCAAGCTACATCCTCCCCCACTCCTGCAACACCCTCCAGCCAGCCGCCACCATCACAAATACAATTCAATTCTGTAGGAAACAGATAAAATGTAAAAAAAAAAAAAAAAAAGTAATGGAAAAACTGCCCATTAATTTCCCAGAGCCAAGATAACATCTTCAAATGTCTTGTTTTTTTTCAATCGTCTGTCCAAAACCCAAAAGGATATTCAGTTTATAATAATATAAAAGAGAGAAAGGCAGAAAATCCTCTAATTTGAGAGGCTGCCGACAGAGTTGGTGAGAATCTTTGTTTGGAAAATACGATTAATCAATTAATCAATTAATCAACTAATCATTGAAGTTGTAGTGTGGTGGAAACTTCTCAAACTATTCCTGCTAGCTAATAAATGTGAAAATTTGGATAAATTCACTGCTTCTGATGGAGCTTAGAGGGTCACGACATGGCATGAAATATCCAACGTTCAAGCCTTTCAAGCTGGCTTGATGTAATAATGTGTGCAAACATTAAAATAAGTATAAAACTAAGGACTTTCTCTGTGGATAACCTTTCAGAGTCATCATTTAATCAACAAAATGTCATAAAAATATTAAAAAATGTCCCACTAATTCCCACTAAGCAAGTTGATGCCTTCAAGCTGGTTGTTTTGTCCGAACCAAACAGTCAAATCCATCTCCTAGAGATATTCAGTGACGTGTCAAAATTGTTATTGAATACATTTTCTGTTAATCAACTAATTTTCGCAAAACACTAAAGTAAAGTGACAGTGTCTGTGGTTCATAGCTGGTGCCTGCATGGTTTCCAATTATCTATGCTTGTGTATCAGTGTGTGAATTTCCTCTTTGTTCGTCTGGCTTTGGACAGTGAAAATGTTGCAGCTTGTTAGAATTTGAATAGAATAGATCTTTATTGTTATTGTCACAAGTACAACAAAATTTTAATGTGCTCACCAGTCAGTGCATCATTCATTCATTCATAATAAAAAATAAAAATAGAACAATAGAACAATAGAAATAAATAAAAATGAAATGTTGGAGTGACCCTTTAATTTGGTTTCCCTGTGTTTAATAATGATTCGGTCCTGTTTAGTCACTTCAGACCACAAGAGCATTTCTGTCATTACTACCCAAATCAGTCTCATATATCATATATCATTTTTAACTTGTGTATGATACCAAACGTTCAGTATAATATAACATCTATATGGAGAAATACCATAATATCACTATTTTAATCAGAGCAGCAGTTCAGCTAAATGGAGTCTTTATATGCTCAAATGCTTCTTTCATTTACTTTACTGCACAGTTTTTCAATCACTGAACACATCTTTGGAACTTACTAGTTTTCTGTTATGATGAAGCAATATCTAAAGAAACATCTGGTGCGAGAAGCTGTGAAAGACAGTTTTTATAAATGGAGCTCTGTTCTGTCACTCTTACAGTTCACGCTGTCAATCACACACAGTCTGAAAATCACTGCTAACCTCTTAAGGTGTTTAATCAAATTCAGTCTCCCATCTGATGAATGGAAATCAGCCAGACGGCATGTTTTTCTTTTCTTTTATTAAAAAAAATGCAGAATGAAGCACAAAAAGTAGAAATGGAAAATACTTTTACTTTGTTGGTGCCTGAGAAGGGAAATGAATGTTTTTTTGTTTTAATCATAGAGGACAGATTAACTCTATGAGGTTCTTATTGCTTGACCTTTGTTGATACAGAGACCTCGCAGTGAGGGTTAGAGCAGGTTGTTATTGGACTGTAAATCCACTTTTCCAGTTAAAACTATTCAAAGGAGCTGTTATTCTGCTGTTGCCATAGTTACTGCACCACTTTACGCTGCCTCCTGAGTGAAATATGGACCGCAATACAATGATGAGTTTTCCTAATCGAATGTTTGACACACAAGTTAAGCTGGATCTGTCTAAAATGTCTAAAATGTGTGTGCGTAATGTGATTGTAGTCATGTGACCTTGTATAGTAATACATAAATATGCTTTTACTGCCTCACCTATAATTGAGCAGTTTTTTCCACACTTCATTGTCACATCAGTGCCAATTTTTGAAGGATGGCTGTGACACATTGATGCATTTTTTGAAAAATTGAATGAATTTTAAATGTCTTTGATGTAGTGCTGCTTGAAACATTCACTCAATTAATTACAGAAAATAAACAGTCAATCTTGGAAAATAACTGTTCAAAACATTTATCAAAAAATGCCTGACTTTTTTTTTTTTGGCTCCATTCGTTTTATTTTGATCATAAATGAAGTACATTTGGATTGAAGGTTGTTTAAACTAAAGCAATCATAAGTAGATGTTTGTTTTAAAGCATATAAAAACACTCTACTTTGAGTAATGATTTTTTGTCTGATAACTTTGTGTGTGTTCTTTTAAATTCAATTAGCTAATTAAACCTTATTGACTGTTCATATTCGGACTCATAATTAGCCTCTACACCAACTCACACTCATAAATTCCCCATCGCTCATTAATAAATGTTTGATTAATGAAATGAAAAACAGAGCGATGGTCAAGGAGAATATTTTATAGAATATGATGAATATAACATGTTTGAATACTGATTTTTGAATTTTTCTTTATAAACGCAGGTCAAATTTGTACATTTGCACATATATAAAAAAAAGCCTATCAGCTGCATTTTATGTCCATGTTTGTATACTGAGGGCCACATTAGGGAAGGTCTGGTTAAACAAAATGTATATAGAGTGTTTTTACTGCTGTCACATTTGACCCTGAAGAGTATGTAAGGGTTAAAACATCTGGAAAAACACATTTATTCTTTCTTCCTCATTGAACAATGTAAAACTGTCTTTCAAAAATTTAACTGCTGGACAAAATACTTTAACTTTCAACTGTACGACACACTTGTTTGAGCATCAAACTCTGCTAATATATCTTTCTGCAATCATCGTATTATCATATATATACATCTACACTATTTGTAGACTGTGATAAGTTGTTCTAAATGTTGGGTTGGGGCTGTACAATGTGTAAAATCTAACATTGATACTGGCTACACACTCATGAGATAAGTTCTTGGGATAGATTGATGTAATATTGAGCGGCTATCTGATGCTTTTGAATCTTCAACAATCTAATTGAAATGGATGTAATCAAGATTGTCTTTGAATCGTGAGATCAATGCCAATATTCTGTCCTATAAAAAAAAAAGAAAAAAAGATGAAGAATCACTAATTAATATTGTTAATTAATATTGCATCTCTGCTTTGGTGACCCTTTAGCTTTCCATCATGCCCTATACCAGAGGGTCAAAATGTCTGCTTTGTGCTACACTTAAATTCATGACCGAATGCCTCTGGGCAAAGTCCAGCTCAGCTATATAGAGCTTTAGAGCTGCTATAATCCCAGTGAAGGAGCAGCCAAACAGGGTTCAGTTTGCCAAATTGAAGGTAGAATATAAGACTGGAGGCGAGTTAGCGGGGGACGCCTGATTAGTTGCCTGAAAGGTGACCGCAGTAGCCGGCGTGTGAGCAGAAATTGGAGTGATTTTTCTTCTGTTTGGGCATGTGTATATACTGAACACATATACCTGCAGGTGTTTTATGATTCACAGTCCAATGCTGGCCATAAAAGGAAAAAGGATTAGATGAAGGAAAGAGTGATGTTGTTTTTTTTTAAGGTAGATTTCCGCAGAATGACGAAAGGGCAATATCCAACACGAGCTTCTGAATACACATTTACAGGAAATTGCAAAAAACCCCCCCAAAAAAACAGATCGGCTTTTTTTCTGAAGTGCTGCTGCTTATGCAACACTCTTACCTCTTTTCACCTTATTCATTTTGCACCCTACCTGCAACACACACACACACACACACACACACACACACACACACACACACACACACGTACATGTTGACAAGTAACATGGAAAATCACACATTTAAGTGCTGGTTGCGTGTATGTTCCTGTCGGTGAGGCACACAGGTAACACAACTGACAAACACACTGTTTACGTAACCTCCTCAGCTGCCTTTGTCCCTTTTTGTCTTTGGGTAATAATAAATGGAGTCGACTCGAAGCGCCAGTAGTTAGAAATTTCACCCTTGGATAATCCTGCAGTGTAAACTTCCCAAAACACGCCCAGCGGCTGCAGTGTATTACTATCTGTTGAGACTGCTGCTGCTGATGGGAAGTTGGTATCTCTGCATCTGTGCTTGTTTTTTTTTTATACATTATTATTATTATTATTATTCAGTGGTGCAAATAGCATATTTATTTAGAGAGAATTGAGCCTGACATTTATAGATAGATCATATTTGACATTCAGTTCTGTCTAAAATCATCAGTCTCTAAAAAATCTCAATTTTTAGAGGCATGTTTTTCTCTGCAGTGATGTGATGATTCACAGGAGACAGCAGTGTATTGTAGGTTGTATACAGTATATTGTACATCACTATGTAATCTGCAGTGTCATATGACAAACTATATGTATGTACTATACTGTATATACTATAAAATGGGGAGAAAAGGAATAATGCATCAAAAAGAAGAACATACAGAAGGAATAATACATCACATACATACATATTATTAACACTTTATCGTTTTATATTATTAATAAGTATTGGTGTGTTCTCCTCCTCTTCCTCCCTAGGTCCCTGACTTAGGGTCCTGCTCGAAAATGACATACCCAAAATGAATATAGTATATCTCTGTAACTACAAAGTCTATATGAATAATATTGGTATCATAATAAATAGGGATGTCCCGATATGACTTTTTCACTTCCGATACGATACCGATATTGTAGCCTTGAGTATTGGCCGATACCGATATCAATACGATACGATATAGGCACGAATCATACATATAATTATTCCTTATTTTGTTGTGTGGAATGTTAGAAAAGGCTTGATAAAGTGATGTTACTGTTACTGTTACTGATGTTGTAGTGATATAACAGAAAACAATAGTCAGCAACAGTAGGTATAGGAAAAACTGACCCATTTATTATTAACCAATTGGTTACATAAATTTTAACCTTCAACATAAATAAAAGAATATTACCTCAACAAATCCAATAAAAACAAAATGTTATATTTAAAGTGCAAAATAACCACTGGTTACCAACATCATTATACAATTGAATAGAATAAATTAAATTTTAAAGTGCAAACAATTCAAGTTCACTCCAGTTATTTTTTTTTACTGTCAGCATATGTTGGAAACAACTGTGGGCAGGGACAAAAACAACAACAACAACACAATATTGTCCACTGTCCAACTGCTCTAAGTTAAGAGTTCACACAGCTCCAGTTTCACTGACTGACTGTGCCCAAAACAATGTAGTAATTACTCTTAGTCTTCACTGAAGAATAGAGTGTAAACACAATAAACATATCACTCTAATAACAAGAGCATAAAACAAATAATAATAGCAATACACTTTTTAACCTCTTCGTGCATCTGGGGTATAGTTTTATCTACAATGTAGTGGCGGCTAGGAATAATGTAGCGAGGTTCGAGGTGCTCCATTAAGCGTTTAAACCCGACATTACTCACCACCGACAGGGGCTGGTCATCAAGCACAATAAACTGGGCTATCTTCTCTGTTATGGCCATTGCCTTTTTGCTGTCCCGTGGTAGTTTGTCACGTCTTGCAAAGCTTTCGGCCAGCGTGGGTTGCTGAAGCGAGCCAGAGGCTTGTTGCTTCGCCTTGCTGCTCACGCGAAAATCCTCATGTTCTTTTTTGTGGTGTTTTTTCAAATGTGCGATGAGGTTGGTTGTATTGAACCTTCCCGGTTCTGTCCCTCCACGGGACACTTGCGCCTGACAAATGTTGCATTTAGCTGCAACGTCTTTGTCCGAGTTTACAGTAAAATACTTCCACACAGCCGACATCACTACACCTTGCTGCAGGCACACACGTTGTCGTTGTTGTGATCACGTGGGCTGTGCATGCTGGAGTGTGATCAAACCAGAGTCACCTATTATTATAGAAGTGCTGGAGCGGTAAATGGACAGCTTATATCGGAGCGTTTATATCGGAGTTTTTAGATTCAGTCCGATAAAATCCGATATTCACTTTTTTGGCTGATATCGGACTGATTTCCGATATCAATATCGGATCGGGACATCCCTAATAATAAAGGTAACACTTGTGAGATACATGTAGAGGTGAAAGCATCACAATATATGTTACTGGGTCAGACTAAATGAAGATTGAACACAGCATAAAATTAAACATGTCATTTTCGCCTGACAAAAATGTATACTTTTAGAGTGAATAACACCTTCTGAATTATGCTGCTGTAGTTAAATGTAAGGTCTTAATTTTTCAGCTTACCAAAATCAGAGCTACTGTGGCCAAACACTCCCTGACTTCATGCTTCAGTTTAAGGTGATTATTTAATTAACCCTCATGTTGTCCTTGAGTCAAGGAAGGAAGTTAGGAAGGAAGGGAGGGAGGAAGGAGGGAGGGAGGGAGGAAGGTAGGAAGGAAGGAAGGAAGGAGGGAGGAAGGAAGGTAGGAAGGAGGGAGGGAGGAAGGTAGGGAGGGAGGGAGGAAGGAAGGAAGGAAGGAAGGAAGGAAAAAAACAGATGGGGTCAAATTGGCCTGGGTTACACCAATTTTGTGTTTTATTTCCATTTTGTGTTATTTTGAGTTCTGTGTTGCATGGTGACAATAAATGACCTCACATTTAGTAATTAAACAAATCTCAGAGTCTTTCTTGACACTCTGGCTAATCTTCCTCACGCCCTCCACCTGTAGTTTTCTTACCTTATGTTTTAAAAAGTTGCTTCTCAACTGAATGACCTAAGTGTGAAGGCAAACACCTGCTCTACTTGAATACCTGTTAGCAAGTCTAACCAGCTCGTGCGTTACTGTAAGTCGAACTCCGACCTCTGACCTCACATCAGGACGAAGCCTCCCCCACAGGATCATTACAGCAACACATTATTATAATGTCCTATCTATTTTAAAACACAAACAGATGGAGCCAGGCTGTTTTTAAGCAGCAGACAGACAGTAGAGTAGACATATGTGTGTGCAAGGAATACCTCAGTCTTCTCATACATAAAACTGAGAGACACAGCCAGAGATAGAGAAAGAGAGAGAGAGAGAGAGAGAGAGAGAGAGAGAGAAAGAGAGGGAGAGAGCTTTGTCTGTTATGCTCTAACCGTCCCAGAATAGCAAATGGAGCAGAATGGAACAGATGATTTGGATTTCTTCCTAATCCAAAAAGCATTATTGGCATTAATAAACGTGTCTCAAAAAGCCTTAGGTATAATCAGCTTAATGGTAAAACCAGTGCAAGCAAACACAAGACACAAGTCTCCCTAATGCGGCTAATGACAGTTTAGTGCCACCCACTAAAATGAACCGATGGGAATCTCTATTGAATCCCCCCCCCCCCCACCGGCACTGCTGTTGACTTTTCTTCTCTTACCGTTTTCCCATGAGCGCCCACTA
Organism: Scomber japonicus; assembly: GCF_027409825.1. Lineage (NCBI taxonomy): Eukaryota > Metazoa > Chordata > Actinopteri > Scombriformes > Scombridae > Scomber > Scomber japonicus. The sequence continues at coordinate 17,572,038 of NC_070595.1, forward strand.
GTGCAGCAAAGCAAAGAGAGAGAGAGGGGGGGGGGTGTGTTTGCTTTTTTCCCCCTCTTATTTATAGACAGGCAGTGATTATTAAGTGGTTCGCCGTTATTTGAGTGTGTATTAAAAGTGACAGTGGCTGAGGGTCCGGTTCCCTTTTTTTCTGCATTCAAGTCGATTCTCAGTCAACCTTGAGAGGCGTGTTTGTTGGTCGATCCCAGAAAGAGGTTGATGTGGTACAAATGTAGGTCATCTGAGTCATGTCGCTTCTTCCACAGATGAAAGAAAAAATATTACTGGCACATTGGCAGCTTTGAGTCCTGCATGGAAATGATAGAATATCAAACTAACATGTTTAATTACTAGCTTGTGCCCACACATATAGGTAGTGAGCATGACTGTTATAGACTTGTGTTATATCAGATATACTAAATGTTTAACCCCCATTGTCCTCCATTGCACTTTTAAGTCCTAAGCAGATCCACATGATTGGATTCATGTCTCATCCATTATCAATTAATCTATGTAGGCTATGTCTTAGGGCTTAAACTGCAGATTGTTTTCATTATGGATTAATCTGTCATCGATCTGTTGTTTGGTTTTTAAAATGCAAAAATGTCGATTAATGCTTCTCAAAGTCAAAGATGCAACCTTAAATTGCATGAAACCAGAAAATATGCACATTTAAAAAGCTAAAATAAAAGATTAAAATTGATTAAAATTGATTTTTAAAACAGTTGGTGATTTATTTATGTTTATTTGGATCCCAAGTTGGTAATAGCTCTTCTCCTGGGGTCCACACAGATATACAACAATATACACAGAGACTCATACAAGATGCAAAATAAAGAATAATAAAAAATACAAAGAAAATGGCATTCATATAAAAACATAATGAAATAACACGTACATAGCTCTCCATCCTCTCCATCTACACCATACACCAAGGGAGGAGTTGGATAAATATGATCAACACAATTAATTTATGACAACAGATTATTCAATTATTTGTCATGTTTGACCATCATCATGATTAATTTTCCTGTTGAATGACAAATCGACTAATTGTTGCATGTCTAATAAAAATATGCTACAGCTGCAAAGACAGAAGATTATTAAATGTTTTGAAAAACTTTTTGAAGGTTTCAGCTTCTTAAATGTAAATATTTTCTGGTTTCTGTAGATGTCTATGATAATGAACTTGAATAACTTTGGGTTGTACAAAAAATAATTAACAGATTAATTGATAATGAAAACAGTTGCTGCTCTACTTTTCCTGTTTATTTCAGTTACAGTGAGTCACATTGTGCTACTTGCAGTGTTGCGAGTGAGCCGCGAGCGAAGTGATGAGTGCACAAAATGAACACAGCCAGCAGTTTTAAATCAGTGATGTAATTCCAGCATGTAGCAGGGGGAGCCATGTCAGCAGAGCTGTTGGGGTGTTTTAAAAAATGGTTGTTTTGCATCTACAGTATTTCAGCCGTATCATACAGGTATATCACGCCTGTAAAGTGCTGCTGTTGGCTGCTTTTGAACTTTGGTATCTTGTTTATGCCAAAGATTAAGAGGCGCTGTCCAAATCTTCCTCCTGCAACAGCTCCACAGTTAGATATCATAAAAAAAAATATTGCAAAAGTGAAGGAAAGCTGTGAGACAGGCTGTCCCTGTGCTCACGTAGCCCACTGCAGGCTACGATTAAACACTACAAACATAAAACTAAGTTGACACTGCAGCTGATGTGAATATCAGACACTTTTTGCACCATGTCTTGTGTAGTTTATTGTTAAGCTACAAAAGCAATACTCATTAATTGTAAAAAGGTACAAGCTGGTAATGTGTTGTATTACCAAAGCTGATGGAAATGATTTGAATTCTCAGGTGAGGACTTGATAATCAGTGTGTAAATGACTTCAAGCAGCTCAATACGGCTTCTCACTGCACACGAATAACTCTTTTCAGCAGCCAAAGATAATTTCTCAGCTCCTATAGTCTCTGCTTCTGTCCTGTTCATTGAGTGAGCATAGTCTAATTCATTTGTTGGTGGTTGCCGGAGGGAAGAAAGAGGCTCCCTGGAGCTTTGTCATGTTTCAAGGTCTCTTTCAAGCCGATGTTCCCTTTAGCTTCATTTTGGGAGGAAAAAAAACTCCCTTCTCTGGATATAAATGTATTTAAATAGCTTAGACATGAAACTTTGTGAATATTCATGCCAAGTGCCTTTGCTGTAAAAAAACAAAAACAAGTGTATTTCTGGTTCAGTGAGAGCTCTTAAGGTGTGCCTGATCATTAGGGTTGGGTACTGAACTTGATACTTTTAAGGGTACAGATCAAATTACATCAGTACGGTTTGACATTACTCAGCTGGGTAGGTGACAGGTATAGACTGTATAAAAGAAATGGACGTAATATCCGTGACGTCACCCATTGGTTTGTGGACTGCTGCTCGGAAGCCAATAGTTTCGAATCTAGGCAGCGCCATCTTGAAAATTTCAGGTGCATGCTGGGAAAAATAAAAACATGGATTCTACTTAAATGGGCATGAGGCGGCGCCATGGGTGGAGCAGGGAGGTTGCGATAGGTTGCGAGGGCTGGATCTCGAGGACATTAGTCAATCAATCTGTCAATCGCGATGTAGCCTCGCCCTAATGCATACCCTGCTTTATCGTCAAATACAAAATCAGGGAGGCCAAAATGTCACAAATGAACATCATACTGCATTGAAGAAGGCTTTAAACTAGCGATTGAGACCATAAACACATTTTGAAAAATCAAGTGAGAAGTTGGTGAATTCTCCATTGACTTGTATAGAGACGAAAGTCCTTTTGACACCAAAACGGTCGCCCCCTGGTGGCCTTTTGATAGAATGCAGTTCTAAGTTACTTCCGACTTGGTCTCATTTCAGAGGACCGGAACTCCCTGCCTGGTGACAGGTGTGTTTTAATTATTAGTATCCTATGTAAGATGTCACAGTGCTGATATAAAGTCACACAAGCTCATAGCTAGATTAATAGAGTAGAGAGAAGTGGTGGGATGTTACTAAGTACATTTATTTAATTACTGTAAAGTACTCATACTTTACCTGAGTATCGCCAAGACATTTTCAGCTACTTTATACAACCAACTAATGCTGAACAATGCTGATGTTCATTTAGCTATTTATTTTATTTTTATTTAGTCTTTTATTCTCCTGTTTTTATCTGTCTTACTCTTTTTTTAAGCTTTATTTTATTTCCAATTTAACACTTCCAACTCCCAATCGTATTTAAATGTCTTTTTATTTTGCCATGTGTTGCTTTTATGTCTTGATGCACTTTTTTATGTAAAGCACTTGGCTTGCCTTGTTGCTGAAGTGTGCTGTACAAACACATTTGCCTTGCCTCTTCATTGAAATACTGTAGTAAATAATCAACTGATACCGTATAGCACTGGTGTTTAATTAGGTATTTTATCTATATTCATTCTTTATATTCTCAGTGTTCATTTCTAGAATTGGGTGACAGTGTAAAAGAATGTTAAATATTCTTTAATAAAGTGACTTGTTTAAGAAAGCAGCATTCTGAGCACTTTTGCAAACTTCGGTCAACAATCCTCATAGAAAAAGTCTATCTTCACTTCAAAAATTCACCACATCAGTTTAATCCGTCAATTTTGTCCACTCTAAAATTAGAATTGGTTTCAAGTGTGAACAGTACCCAACTGTACTGACAGTGCAGGGTGGATTTGCTGATTGGTAAAATTAGATCCTAGAGTGAAATCTCCAGTGTGAAAGAGCCACATGTTTAACTGAATACATTAACTTGCTTTGTGTGCGGTGCTCTCTCGGTACAAATGAGTACTTTGAGAATAAACTCTTAATTAAATCCTAAAAGTGCTTTGATGGCAAGATGTGGCTATATTCTGCACTGCGTGGTGCTATAATTATCTAGGGAAAAGCATTGTTTATTCACAGAGGGAATTTTGGAGGTTTTTTTAAGTGAGGAAAATGTAGCAGCGTGTCGTAATGGAAACAACATTAGAGCTGAGTTTTTCGGCCTAGTTAAATATAGTGTTTCCCAGGGACTTTACTGAAGGCTGCCTGTGTGGCGACTGGGCTCAGTGGGCTAAATTTTGCTTTCATGTAATTTTTTATATTTTCAGCTTTTTCTGGAAGCTGGTTTTTGAGCCAGGATTTTGACAGACCCAGTAGGACTTTTCTTGGGGGTCACTCCTCCCATCAAAGGAAGACAAAACTGTGAAAACTGGGCGAGTTCTGTGAAATAATGTCAAAATGATGTGAAAATATGACCAGATTTGTCTATGATAGCACAAAACAAAACCCAAAGAAATGCCCCTTTGTTTCACCAGGGCCACTGACAAATATTAATAAAGTCAAGACCTTGAAAATCTGTTGGTATCGACGCATCTGTAGCTCATATTTAGTAATAAAAAATGGGATACTGTGATACTTAAAAGGTTTTTGCAAATGCATTATTCTGATTGTTATGTTGAGCCATCTTTGGTATTCAGATTGCAGTTCCGAAGCTGTGGTAATGCAGTGTGTGCCTTAACCAGGAAGCAAAGGGGAACCTCTCATTGGCTGTTTTTTCCACTTTTGGTTTGCAAACACACATTCAAGTCAGTCGGTTCATTTTTTATTTATATAACCAAGTATTACATATCACAAATGTGCCTCAGGGTGCTTTACAATCTATACAGTAGGACTCAACAGGTAATTGAAGTTTTATCAAAATTGCAACATGGCCGACTGCAATTTTCAAATCGCAGGAGGTGCAAGTGTGTTCAAGGACTGTCGTTTTCATGTAAAACTCAAGAAAAACACAGGTGCTCTTGAAGAAGAGGGTAATCACATGGATGGAAAAACTAACTTCAGGCACTCATGTGTGGAACCGAGACACAGAAACCTTGAGATTAGGTTAAAAAAGGTCTTCATCAGGGTTCAAAAAGGGGTTTTAACCTAATCCCAAGTTTTTTCTGTCCCTCCTCGACATGAGTGCCTGAAGTTTGTGTTTGACTCCACACAGTAATAGTAACGTACTGTGGTGCTGCAGCGATGGCCTGGTGAACAAAAGACTAAAGAAAACAAACTGATACCTGCAAAAAAGTCACGGCGTAACCATTTTGATGTTTTTCTATAAGAATTAGAATAATGATATAAACATTTTTCCATCTAATATTGTACCTCATATTGCATTTGCAAAATAATCGCAATTAATTATTTTTTCAAAATCGTTCCTCGTCACTGCACAGCATATTACAACATTAGACCCTCAATTCAAATAAGTAAAATCTCCAAAAATAACAATTTAATGGAGGAAATAATGAAGTAAACATCAGGAAGATAACAGAGGAGGGATAACTCTCTTTCTCTCTTTTAGGATAGACAGTTACGCAGTAGATGTTTATGTGTACTGAATAGAGCAAGACAAAATTACAGAAATATAGTACAGACGACCAGGATGACAGAATGATAGATGGATAACATAGAGAATATGATCAGGAGGACAGTGAGCAGCTTCCAGGTGCTGCAGTTTACCCAACTTGTTGAAAATAATGTTGATACAACTCACAGAAGTCGGCTTACGGCATTGATCCTGACTTTGATTTCAGGAAGAATAGCTCGGTTCATGGATTTTTGTCATAACGGGACATTTTTTTGTTTGAAGGGGTTCATTATTGCTCTGCCGTGCTCTGACACAAACCCCGAGCAGCACACTGTTAATGCCTTCTCCTTGATACCAAACAGGAAAGAAAACCTTTTAAATTCATGTACCATACATCATGCTGTTGTTCTCCTCCTGTATGACTCACATATATACACCGTGCCTCACGGTAATCCTGCGATTGTGTGCACACGGGTTTGGAGAGAACACACACACGCGCACACACACATTCCTGCACATGTTTTGCATACGTACGTTTCTTCTCCTCAAGACTCACTGACATTTCAGAAGCAGCACTTGCTGATTAAAAAGTCTTGTGGTGATGCACCAGCAGATTTTATTAGGCCAGCACAAATTCATACTTACATCCACACGCACGCACACGCAGACACACACACAGACACGCACACACAGTCACACACACAGACACGCACACACAGTCACACACATTCACAGCTTGACAACAGAAAGAGAAAGCAACACAAACCCAGACCAACAAACAAGTCCGCAGCAGGAGAAATCTCACCAGCTCAACGTCCCATCAATAATTCAACAGCCACTGGCGTGAGAGGAAACACAAAGAGGAGAATGAGAGAAAGGAGGAATGAGAGGGAAAGAGAAAAAGAAAAGGAAAGAGCAGAACAAGAGAAGTTGATGAAAGTGGGCGACGACTGATGGATACAAAATGAGGAGCATTTGCGTAATGGTATTATTAGAGGAGGGGGGCAGTGGGGGGGGGGGGGGGGGGTTGCCTGCAGGGAGACCTATCGTCTGGTCTGTGAACTGATCATCATTCTGTCCTCAGAGGAGTTGACCTCAGTGCAGAGGCTCAGATCCTATTAGTCAAAATCACTCTGCCATAATTAGTCTCTCACCAGCCATCTGACCTCTGCTCAGCACATCTGCATAACTCCAATATGTGTGCCTTCAGTCCTGCACGCCGCCTTGCTTCTGACATGGAAACATTTTCCCTCTGTGTCGAAGTCAGTCTTACTACTCCAAAAAATAATTGATCTATTAATCATTCTTTAGTGTTTTTTTTAAATTTTTAAATATTTCTTGCCTGAGAGCAGTTGTTCATCTGAGCACCCATCTCATTTCTGAGTCACTTACCCATCATATTTTCTGTGTGGATGATAAGTCAGACCGAACAGTATTAAAGTACATGTTCTTGTGTCTTTTTGTACTATAAAATCTAAACTGAATCCTTCAGAGCATCTAAAGAAATGTAACGTTTTCTATCTAAACTGACTGAGCCTGTTTGGATGTAGTTTGATGCATCACTTCAGAACATCTCACCAAAAGACTGCCAAGTTTTTCAGCTGGCTATCACTGTCACAGTTACAGCAATATAGATTAATGTGCAGCTTCCTATACCAATATATTGGCCAATCACATGTATATTCGTATCGCCCTATATGTTTTTTTTTCATGTTTTAACATTATGTAGGCAGCATTTTCTGTATATTTGATCCTTTTTCTTAACTGAACTTATATGTACAGATGAGTTTTTCATTCATTGTTATTTATAATTATTAAGTTCCCAGTGAATTTTACTATTTCAGTGCACTGATGTCATTTTATACAGTAAAGTATCATAAATATCATGGCCTCCATTAAATAGCTTTGTCACAAGTGTTTGATAACTGCATTTGAGGGATCATTACAAAAAAATGTGTGTTTATGAATGTATTCAGTCTGTATCGGCATGAGCTCCAAAAATCCAGTATTGGTTATCCCCTAATAATATTACTTCAGACTGATACAGTGGAGATACCAAAGCTACCCATTGTGGGGTTTCTTTTTTAACGCTGATGTCCTATTTAATTTAAAGTTTCAGTTGCACTCTTTACATTGAATGAGATTATTTCTGTTACACACTGCTCAAGAACATTAACCTAAAACTGTTTAATAGAGTGCATAAACAACTGATGTGTGCATTTTTTTAATGCAACTGCTCATTCCCATTATTTCATGCCCTAAGCATCGCCCCTTTTTTTTCCCAAAGCATCAATCACAGCTAAGTACAAACTCAGACAATCTCAGTCATCTTTCCACTTTAGTGCCTGTCTATTACACTGTGGTGTTGCAAACTACAAAGATGCGTTGAACACTATCCAAAAGTGTGTCTGCAGCATATATAAATGTGACACTGCTGATTGTGAGGATGCTGTTCTTGTTATTCGACCTCCAAAGTCTAAAACAAAGGGTTGGACTTACCATATTTCTGACAGGGAATTGTCCAACATAACAATAGTACTGTATTAGCTCTGATATATATAAGACAACCCTGATTATAGGACACTTTTACTGGCATCTTGTTGGAAAAGTTTCCCTGAGCTACTGTTAATCCACTTGCTCTGCCTCTGTGCCGGTGACAGTCGTGGCTAGAGGAGAAGGGGGAAATATTTGTATTCCTCAGGTTTTACACCGGTTATTTTCTAGGTCATGACTTGACTGTTTTAGAGCGGTTAATCTCTCTGTCTGCTGAGCTTGGCTGGGATATGTACTGTAGCCGTCTTGATATGACTGGCTGTCTCCTATGATAACCAAGGTCAGGGGGAGATATGCTGTGGTTTGTGCAGATGGTCAGACTGGTCTCCTCCGTAGAATCGATAACAAGTAACCTGTTTATAGACTACGTGACTTCAATTAACATTAGTCAGATAGTGTGTTCCCTGTAGTTCATCAACCACTGGAGGCATAGTTGTGTGGAGAATAACCTTATTTGGAGGAAGTACAGGTAGGGATTTGTTGAGGGGTTTAAATCGTCTTGTCTGGCAGTAGACAGCAGAATTGAGTGGCACAGTGTTGTACAGTGTTTTCATTGGTTCTCTAACTCTGTTCTCCTTCATCGAGCTTCAGTAAATGTTCCTGCGTGAGACACCCAGCTCTCCTGAAAAAAAATCTTCACTTCAGGTTAAACAGCTCTCAGCGTTTCCTTGACAGGAGACATTATGTTTTTCAGGTAGTCCATTCATTCATCCGTCCGTCCCAGTCTTGTGAACGTGATATCTCAGGAACACTTGAAGGGAATCTCTTCAAATTTGGCACAAATGACCAGTTGGACTCAAGGATGAACTGATTTGATTTTGGTGGTCAAAGATCAAGCTCACTCTGCTCTCATGTCAATCCCATTCTCGTTGACGTGACATCTCCATGAACGCCTGCAGGGAATTTCATTGCATCTGGCACAAACGTCCACTTGGCCTCAAGGATGAACTGATTAGAATTTGGTGGTTTAAGGTCAGATATCACGTTTTTGTCCACAACTCAAGAATTCAAACGCTAATTATGACAAAGTTTCACACCAGTCTTACAGGATATCCAAAAGGTCAAAATTAAACTTGATTATGACATAATAACACCATAACTCAGGATCAGAAGGGGAGATTGTGACCATATTTCACATTGGGTCGGATAATGAATTGGTAATCTGAAACTGTGGTGATTGATACATTCTCATTATGACAGGACTCTTCCAGAAGAAGATTGATGATTTTAATATTATACACACACATCACAAATTTAAAACGTCCCACCTCCAAAGTTTTTTCCTTCCCTTACTGCAGTAAGAAATTACAGTCCCAAATACCTACTGATGCCAAGGGTGACATGGAAATGATTTTACCCTAAAATGCTCTATCTACTTCCATTATAACTTTTACAGTGTCAAAAATGCTGTCAGGAATGATGAGTTAATTGACCGAGGAGCATATCAAAAGTTTCAATACTCAGCTCCCCCTCCAACGCTAATCCCTATCAAATGAGGCTAAAGTCTGCTCTTGACTCAAATTTACTGGCCAGATTTATCCACGGAGCAAAGTAGAGGCAGGCTACTTGTTGCTTTGAGAGGTTTGTATCAAGCTTGCTGAAAAAATAAAATATTCATTACTGGATGCTGGCTTGCATGTCTTCCATCTCATTATCTTTTAACAGTTTGCTGTCTTGGTGAATTTGAGCTTGCATCGCCGCTGGTTTTCACCCTGTGTGGTGAGTTAAAACCTCCTGAATTTATTTGCACACACACACACACACACACACACACACACACACACACAAACGCCATAATCTTAGCCTCCACTGCAGTATTTCTCCACCAAGAAAGGAAGAATGAAGTGCAGAAAAGACTCAGAATAATTCAAACTCTTATTAATACAGGAGCAATGTTACCAGGTGAGCTCTTTGTTTGGCTCGTTTGTTGTAATTTATGCAGCACACTGTACTTTGCAGGTTTCTGGGATGCAGCTATGTACAGAATACAAATCGGTTAATAGAGTCCCCCGAGGTCTCCACTCAGGGGACTGGAGCAGTATTACGACTAATTTGCCATCTTTGGACACAAAAATGACTCATGGGAAAGTCATGTGGGGAGGATACAACAGTGCTACACACTAGGGCTAGGCAATTTATCACAAAATAACCAAAAACTAACATTATGGCTGTTAAACTAGCCTAGTTTTAGTCAGATTGATATGTTTGATAAATTCATTGCTTCATACAAGCTGCCCACCTGCAGTTCAAAGTGATGTAATTAACAATATGTGTAAAGTTAACCCTCCTGTTGTCCTCGAGTCAAGGAAGGAAGGACAGGAGGGAGGAAGGAAGGAAGAAGGAAGGGAAGGAGGGAGGAAGGAGGGAAGGAAAGGAGGGAGGGAGGAAGGAAGGAAGGAAGGAGGGAAGGAAGAAGCAAGGAAAGGAGGGAGGCAGGAAGGAAGGAAGGAAGGGAAGAAGGGAGGAAAGGATGAAGGAAGGAAGTAGGGAAGGAAAGGAGGGAGGAAGGAATGAGGGAAGGGAGGAAAGGAAAGAAGGAAGGGAGGAAGGAAGGAAGTACAGAGGAAAGAAGAAAGCTAGGAGGGAGGGAGGAAGGAAAGAAGGAAGCTAGGAGGGAGGGAGGAAGGAAAGAAGGACAGAGGAAGGAAGGGAGGAAGGGAGGAAAGAAGGAACAGTCAAAACAGACAGGGTCAATTTGACCCGGGAGGATGACACGGATGTTAAGACAAAAAGACTCAAGTGTAGGAGACATGCAGCTGCTATTACAGGATAAAAAAGATGTTTGTTGGTCAGATGGACTTGATTCAACGGGACAAAACAAAGCTAAATGGAAATACAGTTAGAAAATAGCTGAGTAGTGCAGCTTATTTAGGGAGTGTTCAGTGCAGAGTGTGTGTGTGGGAGAGGAAGACACAGGCGGGCAGGTAAGCTTGACGTTATCACTAAATAGAAAAAGCAACAGTATATTTTCAGTATGAGCTACAGTTAGTCAGAGAATAAATGTAAAGCAGTCTCTCCTGTGCTTCCTGCCCACAGTCTGGAGCCCTGGGTTAAAATAATGTCAACCTAATAGATCCGGTTGGTAAGATAATTAGATCACAAAGGTCAAAAAAATGTCATCCAATCTATTTATTACTTATTTTGACACATGGAAGACACATTCAACGGAGCCAGATTTGACTTTGAATTTACTGCTTTAGCAAACAAATCCCTAATAATGCTCTTAACTCCTGATTATGCTAAATAGACATGATTCAGCCGGATTTTCTGTATATTTTTTAGTAAAAATAACTAATAAGAGCTCCACTGTGAGGCCGGAGAATATATACACAGCAAACATACCAATAAGCTTTCAGGTTGCTTGAAAGGTCTGAATTATTGGAGTGACATTGAGCAGTCAAAAGTAAATACATGCCGCTGTACTGTAGTGATAAACCTCATTCCATCAAACATGTTTTGCTGGAATTGTGAGCATCCTTTTTTTCTATATATATATTTATATAAGTCTCATATAAATCTCAGGTGGAAACTTGAGTGTGGAGGTGGATGATCTTATCTGTGCACTCCACTGACATTGCTATCCACTCTGTATTTCATACTATACTCTCCGTTACGAGTTCTGGACACGGCCGCTGTAGTGACCTACTTGGCCGAGTTGCGACCTTTGACCTTACAGCCCCATTCTACACAGAGCAAGTTGGATAGCGGCCTGCCAGCGAGCGATGTATCTCGTGGGGAGAATCTACATTGATGAACCTTCTTGAGAAGTTTGACCCCACGTCGACCCCAGAACCAGAGCAAAGAGACAACTCTCTATCTTCACTCATACAGTACAGCAGCTGCTATTTTACTTCTTCTGCCACATCCTCTGCTATCACACTGAACTGACAGGTACTTCTCTTCCAATAAAGGCCTTTAAAATATACTTTCAGCTCCTTTTCAGTCAAATAGCTCACCTATTATCGCACCTTAGGTCCTCAACAATGGAGGCTTTTTTTCCTTTTTCTTTTCACTGAGTACATGCTGAGCTGCGGTCGCTCAACCTGACCGTCCAAGGAAAGAAGTAAAAAATCCGCTGTTGCCTGAGTGTAATTACTTGCTCACAGCCCTGCACAAATGTAATGAAACTTGCATTTTCCTCTCCTCCTCTTCTCTGCTCCAGGACCTGACTGGCCATATGTTAAATCATTCACAGTGCTGGGTATGGAGAAAAAAAAAGCCAAAAGGCAGTGTGTGGTATTATGAATATGTCTGTGGTTAGAAAACACGGAGAGATGAGAAGTCAGGGATAACATGACAGACTAAAACTGTGAGGTAACCAAGCAATTACAGTGAAATATTCAGGTTCCTCATTGTCTGTTCATGCGCCTGCACTAAAGCTAGATTTGTTGTAATGTGTCACTCATGTGGTGCCTGACAGTTATCGTGTAATACAAATACACATGCTGGTCATGCTTTAAATGTATGGCTGACTTTTCAGATTAAAAGAGGTCATGTTGTCCTTCTTCCTTAAAAGGCAGAGTGACAGGAAATCAATGAGGACAACCAAATTAATTCTGCCAGTGAAGAATGCTTGCGTGCTTCAAAAAATACATTCAAGAAAACTCAGTGCATTCGTTTAGCATTTTTTTCTCAACTTGCCTCATTTTTCTTTTCCTTTTTTTTTTTTGTCTTTACTCATCTCCCAGAATGGCTTTCAGCAACCTTCAGAAAAACAGCGTGAACATGTCACTTTCAATCAAAAGGTTGGCATATGGTTTTACACAAAGAAATGCTGTCAGACTCCTCCACAAATGATTTTCTCCTTGTGTGACGCAAAATATTGTAGCACAGGAAACAGTCTAGAAAGATGAGAGATGAAACTGAAAAATGAACAAAATGGACCAGTTTATTTGTGAATAAATGAACTTGTAGATTGAAAGATAATTAACAATTCTTGTGTTATTTCTACATGTACATTATAGACATTACATTATGAATGTAGCTCTTTATGTGTACTAAGAGCTACATCTGCTGATTATTTTCTTCATGAATTAACAGATGATTAGGTAACAATCAAAAACTGATATCTTGACTTAAATAGCGGTTCCAGAACAATACTTTTTTTATTTCTAATTTTATAAATTTCATTTTAACAAAAAGAAAAATGACATTATAGTACAAATCATCTCCTTGGCATTTCTACACATTCAAAGCAGTTTCATAAGCTAAATATAAAGCTGTTTACCACAGTCACTTTCACACTGGTGACACCATCAAGCTAATCTGAGCACGGTAATCAATACAACCCATCAGTTAATAAGTCGTCAATCAACTTCACCAACCTGACTAGTTTTATAGAGAAAGTGTGTTAAGTGTCTCTGAACGGCCAATTAACATAAGCATAAATAGTTTTTATCGCTTTACTTTGTGACAGCTGTTTTCATCAGCAGCGTCATCAATAACAGGAAGTTGGACTAAAAACATGTAACCTGCAGCTAAGACAAGATGAAGCTGATGATGATACCACAGCTGACACCGTGGATGTTGTGATGTCATACGATATCATCATCTTTAATATCTTAATACAGCTTCATCTTGTTTTACCTGCAGGTTATGTGTTTTGGTCCAACCTCCTGTTACTGATGACAAAATCACTGTAGATGTTTTTGCCGCCTCTGTCATTGCTGTTTATGTTGTTCTTCTGCTGCTAGGTAACGGTAACAAAATGTGGTCCAGAATAGAAGAAGCAATTCGGTCAATCCCATTAACCTTTGTGTCGTCCTCCCAGGTCAAATTGACCCAGTCTGTTTTGACTGTTCCCTTTCCTCCTTCCTCCCTTCCTTTCCTCCCTTCCTTCCTCCTTTCCTTCCTTCTTGCCTTTCATCCCTTCCTTCCTCTTTTCCTTCCTTCTTTTCTTTCCTCCCTTCCTTCCTTCCTCCCTCCCTCCCTCCCTCCCTTCTTTCATTTCCTCCCTTCCTCTTTTCTTTCTTTCCTTCCTTCCTTCCTTCCTCTTTTCCTTCCTTCTTTTCTTTCCTCCCTTACTTCCTCTCTCCTTTCCCTCCTTACTTCCTCCCTTCCATCTTTCCTTCCTCCCTCCTTTCCTACCTTCTTCCTCCTTTCCTTCCTCCCTTACTTCCTCCTTTTCTTCCTTCTTCATTCCTTCCTCCCTCCCTCCCTTCTTTCCTTCCTTCTTTCTTCCTCCCTCCTTCCTTGACTCGAGGACAACAGGAGGGTTAAAATATCAACTCCTTTCTCCCTTCCTTTCCTCCCTTCCTTCCTTCCTCCTTTCATTCCTTCTTTCCTTTCCTCCCTTCCTTCCTCTTTTTCTTCCTTCTTTTCTTTTCTCCCTTCCTCCCTTCCTTCCTCCCTCCCTTCCTTCCTTCCTTCCTTCCTTCCTCTTTTCCTTCCTTCTTTTCTTTCCTCCCTTCCTTCCTTCCTCCCTCCTTTCCTCCCTCCTTCCTTTCCCTCCTCCCTCCCTCATTTCCACCCTTCCCTCCTTCCTTCTTTCTCCCTCCCTCCCCTTCCATCCTTCCTTCCTTCCTTCCTTCTTCCTTCCTTCCTTCCTTGACTCGAGGACAACAGGAGGGTTAAAGTATCAAAGTTAAATACCTAGCACTACATACAGATGAGTCATTTAGTCTATAAAATGTCAGAAATTGGTGACATCATTTTCCCAAAGCCCAAGGTGCAACCTGAAAATGGCTTTGTCTCAACCAACAGTCCATAACCCAAATATATTGAGTTTACTGTAAATCAGAAAATTTTCACATTTAAGAAGCTGGAATTCTTCTTTAAAAAATGACTCAAAACAATTAAATGATTATATTCATAGTTGAACATGATGATGATTTTCTCTCCATTGACAAATGTATGAATCAACTCATCATTGTAGCTCTTTGTGTCCATTCCTCAGCGTGAGGTATCAGAAGTTGTATACTGTATTGTAGGTCATGGTTGCAGCACTTCAGTATAATACCCAGCTCTTCTCAGTGGTGACATGTAAGCACTTACTCTATAATATCTCTGATACTAGGAGGTCTAAACATGGATATGAGTATGTTCAGCTATCTACAGGTGTTTTTCTGTTCACTGGCTTGTTGAGAACATGAACATATTTCCGTGCGCCCCAGGGCCTCCGTATGTTAATCCACGCTTGGCCTGACTGAACGCACACTTATTTACACATGATGAATACCGTTTGGTGAGGCTGAGAGATGAGCGTAGCGGCATAATGCTTCTGCAGAGTGGAGACGAGGACACCGGTGCAGCTCAGGTGTGAGCCGTGTTGCGGTTTGCTGTGTTGGAGAGAGATTAGGTGTCTCTCTGGACCGGTGACTGTTTACAACGTTATTTTTGGAGATGGAGAAGAGATGACATTTTTATTTCGTCGCTGTCATCTCGGCGTGGCTCGGTTGCAGCATCGGATGACACCTCCTCCTCCTCTTAACTGTGTCTTATTCTACTCAGGGTGTTAATGGTTAGTGCCGGCGCAGTAAGCAGGCTTTGTTTTTTAACCGCTTGTTTTAGAGGAACGTCTGCATCTCAGCACGTCCGAGATGTTTTGTCTCCATGACGACAGTGCCATTTCTTTAAAAAAGAGCTGTTTCTTTGCCTTCCTCCTTCCTCCTCTCCAAGCACTGAAGTCTTATCACGTTTTGTTGTCTTCCTTCTCCTGGGTCCCCTCTGGCTAAATGAACTTCCTGTGAGTGGCAGGAAGTGCAGATTAAAGGTGGCACAAAGTATTTCCTGGAGAGGTGGACAGCCATGGAGGAAATGAGCTGACACATGGAATTTAATAATGTAAAGTGCATCGAATATGAGAGTCAGGAGACGGACAGACTGTTTTAGCCTTTAATAAATGTGCACTTACGCATTCATACGGTGCATTTTAATGTGTAGGTGTATAGCCACTGAGTGTGTTTTTCTCGCACGTCTGTTGATTAGACGTCATTAGGCGGTGTTGATATTCATGCATAACTTCATGAGATTAAGATCGCTCTGAGGTGTGTAATCAGTCATGGCAGTTGAGACTCTCCCGTCTGTCCCAGCAGTGCTCCTCATTTCCAGCCTTCAAGTTGATACTGATTGTAGTTCCCAGTTTAACATATGCTGCCCATGGCCTCTTATATATGTATATCTTTATATTTTTGCAGCCGGGTCTTATTGGGAGCAACATCAAGTAACAAATACAACACAAATGGGAACAATTGTCTTTGTATTTTGGTATATTTCCCATCTCGCTCCCTCCTACCCAACCTTCAGCTACTACAGATGCAAGAAAAAAAGTTCAAATGAAATAATAATGAATAAAATATACCTTTAAAGACTGTAAATCTAAAAGTACAAAGTACAAATAAAATAGGTCAGGAAGCTTTACATACTCCAAACAAACTGCACTCATTTTATAAGAACCAGGCTCAGGGGCATCAAGCATAAATGTTAGTTTAAATTAATAGTCATTTCTATTTATATAAGTTATGCCTTATGGTATTTTTTTAACATTTGAAAAGAAATGAATATATGTATCCCATATGCCGTAAATACAGTAGTGTGCAAAGATATGCAGCGTGCATCCAATTAAAATGAAAATATATTCCTCCTGTGCTCATCATCCCCACGAGTTATTTAGTTGTTTTTGTACCTCCTTCTGTTTCTACATGTTTTCCTCCTCATCTGTCACCTCGCTCATCTTTTATTTAGTCCATCGTCAGCTTTTTCTTACCTCCCTTTTTGTCTTTCTGTCTCTTTCCATCATTTAGCCCTCGCCACTCCATCCTCAGTTTGATTTATAAGTGATCATAGGGGCGTTTTTTTTGTTTTTTTTTAGCTCGTATTTCAGCCGGTAAAGGAACCATCTGTCTAGTGTGACTGAATGAGAAATAGCATGGTGAGTGATAATGATGATCGTATGCATGTGCAGATATGAAAGTCATACAGGTCAATGCAACATAAACACCTGTACACTTAAAATAATTAGTGTTTAATGAGCATTTTTCTAAACTATGTTCTTTTGGTGCTTTATTGGATTATTGGATATTCATGTCTGCAGTGTATATTGATTTATAACACACTATAATGTAGTTGATGTGCAGATATAAGAACATTTAAGTGTTTATAAATATCATTCTCCCACAAATACATATTTTAGGCTATATAATTGCAACTGTGTTTTACTATATTGTCATTTATTAACTGTCCATTGAGTCATAGAGGATGCCATAGTTTTGATAACTGTGATAATAACTAGTTTAGTTTACATTATACTGTGCTATAAACCAATAATTACCTGTTCATATACTTCTTATAAATGCTAAATAGGATTAAAATAATAAGGGAGAAATACAACTGACTTAACTGTTTTTGTACAGAAGGTGACACAGTTTGTGAGTGGAGGTCATAGTGAGTAGTTTGGCCCCAGGATTTTGGCACTGCAGAACAGGGTTTTCCTCCCACATGTTGTTACTTTAAGGCTGGTTAGGGTTAGGGTTAGTAATAGTGGTTGTGAAAAATCATGATTTTGGTTAAACATTGAAAAATGTAATTGCATATTGTGCTTTAAGCTTGTGCTTTTAATAGTCAATCAAGAGTTTCCACCAAATAACCATAGAAACATTCATCAAGATGTAGTTACCATGAGTGAAAATCAAATAATATTTTGACATTGACTATTTTGGGATACACTGAGTATGAACATTTTACTAAGGTAATGAACATTTCTTAATTATGAACCTTTCTTATTTATATTGATACATACTGCTGTCTTTATCAGGTGTGTTCATAACTAAAAACACATCTACTTCTGCTAGTTATTTGACTTTTAGAAGGAGTATATTTAACTTACAGTTGAATCAACACCATGATAGTATAGAATAGGCTACTGCAATGCATTTAATGTACATGTAAATACATAAATAACCCTTGCATGTGCACATTCCCTTATGCAAACAAATGTAGCGTCTTGTGCAGAGAGCCACACACACACACACACACACACACACACACACACACACACACACACACACACACACACACACACACACACACACACACACACACACACACACTCCGCTCTCCCTGTGTCAATGACCAGATTGATCCCTGCATCCATTAATAAAGATGAGGTGTGATATATCAATAAGCAATAAGCGTTGATACCATAAAGGTTGATTTGTTTGCTGCTGAGTGCGAGCGCCAGCCCCCCCGGGGATCTGGTTTTATGCAGTTTAAAAAAATAAAAAAAAAACCCTCCAGGTTGCTACGTTGCCAGGACAGAATCAATGTGACAAGAAACTTCAGCCCAGTCTTGTGCTAATACAGACACAGCTGGAATCCACAGGAGCCCTCCCATACTTCTCCTCATTTAGTGTCTGCATGATTGGGCCCATAAAAGTACTGACAAATCCTAATTGCGTTTCAGCACATAGAGGGGAGGAATTAAGTCAGAGCATGTGGAGAGAAAGTATGCACGCTCAAAAGAAGAACTGTCAAAGAAATGGAACAAATTATTCTCTCAGTTTCAGTTACACAATTGCTAAATGGCTCGGAAAGGTTATCCTGTGACTGCCTTGTAAGTGTATAATTTGTGGTCTTATGTGCACATTAAAAGCATCTAAAAATATGAGGATGCAATTACATACCAATTTAGAAAGATGACATTTTCCTTGTTCTTTCTGTCTTTGCCAGACTTTAAAAAAAGTGATGAACTCAAACAGTACAATGAGTTGTTTTTTTCACCCCACACCATCAATTCCTCATAAAACAGGCAACACATAATGCAAGTGATGCTGTAAAGTGTAATAACTCACATGGTTAATTCAGTAAAATATGCATTTCCACAGGCAAAATACTCTACTCTACTTTGCTGTGTTTTTGAATGTCGTTAAGAAACTCAATATTTCGTGCAGATGTCTCATATTAAAAATCTCCCAGGAGCCAGGAGGTGTTAATGTGAAGCATCTGTGCTGGAGGTTGTGTTGCTTTTGCAGTGATTAACAAAACCTCAGCAAGGTGGAAGAAATTTGAATAATTTAATAAAACTCGGAATAGCAAAGTGGCATGATGTGATTCTGTTGTCCATGGGTGGAAATGTACATGAACAGTGAACAGTGAACAGAGTGACCAGCTAATTAAAACTTAAGCAGATCAGAAAACAGGAACTTTCTCACTAAAATGATAATGAATCATAATTACAGAACTGAGAAAAACAAAAACAGAATTACATGTGTTAATTGAATAAAGGTCACTATTTTAGGATTTGCAGTATTTTCAAGTTGAATTTAATGTCAACTATGACCTGAACGATTTAATTCTTGAGAAAGACGTCAAAATAATGAGATTAGCTGGTTTTAAAATACACCTGCAAGTTTACATGTAACAAATAAGCAAAAAACAAACATAAACAAGAATAACCCCCCCCCCCCCCTCTCTCTGTGTAAGAACATTTTTAGTATGTTACTCTGAGATAAATCAAGTCTTGCTTTATACCATTACATTATTCATGGAGTCTTAAATTCTGCCAAATCCATGAACTTCATGGCATGAGACTTTAAAAACAGTGTGTTGGTGAGTTCACATCTTGGCGTATCAACTTTAAATCTCCTGCCCCTTCTCCGAGAGCTGCATACCATTTGGGGCGGCTTTGGCTTAGGAGGTAGAGTGGTTGGTCTACTAATTGGAAGACCAGCGGTTTGATCCCTGACTCCTCCAGTCCACATGTCAAAGTCTCCTTGGGGAAGATACTGAACCGCAAATTGCTCTTGAAGGCTGTGCCATCCGTCTCTCTCTGTGTGTGTGAATGATTAGAAAGTCCTTCTGATGACCATTTTTACAACTTGCATGGCAGCAATGGTTGAATTGAGCAGTTATTTGTCATTTTCATACATTGATTTGTTTATATGATTTAGATATCCTACTTTTAATTAACGATTAATAACAGATTAAGTTTCTCCAGGTCAAAATGTTCCTTCCAGATGTATTTTATTGAGCAAAGTGAAGAAAGAAC